>NW_010144693.1:0-27296 GCF_000699245.1 Pterocles gutturalis
ATGAAAGGACCACATGACACTCTGGTCAGCGAAGGAGAGAAAACACTTCTGTCATTTCCTCTGCAGCATGGTGAAGATTCATGGTGAAGCACGGTTTGTCCCTTGGTGCAGCCCATGAGAAGATGCAGCCGTGGAGCACCCCATGTTGGAACTAGAAGCCCACACCAGAGCCGGGCAGTTGTCAGGGGACTGTAGCCCCATTTGCAAAAGGACTCACGCTGGAGAAGTTCTGGAGAAGGACTCTCCTGTGAGAAGGGACCCCATGTTGCAGCTGGGACTGTGAGAAGCCCTCCCTGAGGAGGAAAGAGCAGCAGACTGACTTCACCCCCCATTCCCTGCCCCCCTGTGCCACCCAGGGGGAGAAGGTACAGAACAAAGCCTTTGGGCCTTGGGAAGAAGGGAAGGGTGGGGGAGAAGGGCCTTTCCTAAGATGTGGTTTTTTTTCTCTCATTATCTTGCTTCTTGTTGTAAATAGTTAATAAATTCTATTGTTTTCTTGTTCTTCCCATGTCCTGTCGGTTTCTTGCCCGTGACCCTAAGCTGTGAGTGAAACCCTCCCTGTCCCTGCCTCAGCCCACCAGGTGTTTAGCAAAAACTGTCCCTGTGGCTTTATAAACCACAACAAACTGGAAAAAATGTACCACTGAAACTGCCTCTTTATATAAATTTTATTATTACAGTATCTATAATGGCTGAACTAAAAATTACAAATTTGAGTGCTTCTGTGTCATCTTCTATCCCAAGTAATTCTGGAAATATCCTATTACTTTGTAATTACTGTTCTTATACATAATTTCTCTATTAAGTTGTTAAGAAAAACAATGTATTTTTAAGAGAGAGACAAAAAACCCCACACAACCAAGAGAACAATATTTTTTTCCAAGATTTCAGGCTCTCAGACAATTTTGTGGAGGTTTAATATTAAAAACTTAATGAAATGGAATAGCAGGATATAGTTTTCCAGTTACTACCTGCATATTACTCAGACACTGGTACACTTACATACAACGTTCCTACTATATACGCTGCTATGTTGTCCTGTTGGGATGATTTTCTTTGCTGAAGCAATCAGCATGAGTTCCTTTCTAAACAATTTATATTTCAATTTCTAATTACTTAATATGTCACACTTGACTACCTGCATGCCTCTTTCCCATCTAAAGCCTATTATCATGGTTGAATTTCACAAAGATTTCATGTTATAAACAAAGCCTACTGCCCATACTGCTGGCTACTGAGGAGTGGAGGGAAAAAGAATCCTTGGAGGACAGCTACTTTTTCTGCAGCTGAATTATAATTCAATGTAAAATTCTTTGCTAATGTTGTCACTGTGGCAGCACTCAGCTCATTACAGCCCTGACTCAGCAAAGGCCCCCCAACTTTGCACTGGTTGCCATAAAGCAAACCAAACCAAACAGAATTTAATATGTAAGCATTATGGTTCCTTTGAACAGGTAGTCTGGTGAATTCATGCTTTTGTGCTTGCATTCCTCAATATACATTGTTTTAAATACCCATCCAAAAAAAAAAAAAAAAAACCAAAAAAAAACCAAACCAAACCAACAGCAAACCCAGGATCTCTAGGGATGCTTCCTGTGCTTCTAACACTTATAAACTTGTCTGGTGTGAATACAGCCTAAAAATAGATAAAAACTATTACTATTATTCCACTTTAAGTTTCCACAACCTGACAAAGACAAGAAGAAAAATAATTTTAGACATAAACTGACTCCCCCTTAGAGCTAAGAAACTTAGATTTGTTTTTTTCAGATATGCCCTCATAGTTCAAAGTAGATGTGAAGAATAAACTGAAGTTGAGCTAAAGTATATTCATTTGCAGAGGACAGACAGACCTCAACAGGTAGGCATCAAAATGAAACTGCATTGACGCTTGGTTCAGATACTGTCCAGGGAAGGGCCAGTGTGCAGGGAGATGGGTGGCTGGAGGACTACTCACAGAACTCAACCAACAGCAGAGCATCATCTGGCCATCCCTGTCTGAAGTGTAATCTTAGGAGTGCTCCAGAAGTGGATTTTCCACCTGGTAACCTTCAAACTCCACACACACTCTCCTGTGAAAACTAGTAAAACTAGTAGCAAACAGTAGGACTATGCTGGTGCTTCTCTTCCAGATCAGAAAGTCGACTATAATAAATCAGAGAGACAAAACCCAAAGATCACTGGTAACACAGGACCATGCCTCTCTGCAAAACTCATTTTGAAAGCTGACCCAGGTTACTACTGCGGATACAATTAGCCCTGAAATTTTATTCTTCTGCAATTTTCTCACCACAGAGAATAAGTATTTGCAAGAAATATTAATCTATACCCAGGAGCAAGATCAACCATCATTTACAGATGTACACAAAAAGAGCACACAGGAAAAAAACAAATCCATTTTCTCATGAAACAAAAACATGACGAATTTTTAAAGAGACTGGTTTGAACCAAGAAACTGAAAAGCTGATTAGCTCAAAGTGTTTTACAGCCTGAAGTGCTGCTAAATTTATTGATTATTTCAGCACATTGAGCCAGACAACTTTCACAACACAGACTCACACTTATTGTTTTCTTATGTTTTAATTACTAAAATAAAATTTCTGCCATTTTGGTGCAGAAAAGAAACAGGAATAGTCAATCACTGAATTTTGTATATCAGCTAAAGTTGATAAACCATACTACTCAAATTTAAAGTAATAGGTTTTTAAGTGGTGTTTTTTGAGATAACCCACTTGCATTCAAATTTGGTCACACTAAATCAAGTGTTATCAAGCACAATCTGTGAATAAGACCAGTATTATGTTTACCACAGTGTAGAACAAGGCTTCGTACCACCTAGAAACTAACTGACATGTCAAACCACCTTTAGGTTAGATGTCTGTTGTAAGATTTCTGGATTTTGGCAACCTAAGTCAAGTCCAAAGCTTAATACTGATATGAAAGGTTTTCTCTATTAAGTCGCTATTAAGACTCTTAAACAGCTTTACGCTTGAACAAAAAACAACTGGGGGCAGTGAATGACAACTGACTTCAAACAGTTTTTGTACCATTTGACTCTCTTCTTAAACTTCTGACACCTCAGTTTACGCTTACTTACACACAGGAAGTTAGGGATATGCAGAAAAATTTAGAACTATCCCACAGCTCATGGTAAGAAGCACTGTGCATTTGTTTGTTAATATCTCCTATTGTGTCTAATGCTTTCACAGGCTTTTTTTTGGTTAGCTGTTTATCTGTTTTGGAAGCAGAGGGAAAGTTTGCCAGTCAGTCACAGAGCATACACAGTACCTCAAAACAAAGAACATCTACAAACACACACACAGATCTGAGGGCAGAAGACATTATTTAGACTTAAATATTTGGCATGGCTACTGCTCTATAACCTTTGCTACACAAGGAAAACTTCTATTTAATGTCCTTTCATGAATATTGCAAGGGATCTGGAAAGAAAGCCAGTATATGCTGCGGTTCTGCATGTATGCAAACAGAAACAGACCACCCCTTCAATATCACAGGATATACACTCCTTCTTTGCTTTAAATGGAATTAAAAGCAAAGACTGCAAGAAAGCTCCGGTTTTGTATACAGATTATACCGCTCCAGCAGTTTATTTTCAAATTTACTTTTCATTGTGAAAGATGTTAATTTTGTCGTCACTTTGATGAAGAGTGACCTCAGTATTTCCATTTGATCACAGAATGGGATACCTAACTTGAAAGTTTCCTCAGCCATGCATGCAGAAATATTCACAAAAGCCATACTTCTCAGCATCAGGCAAAAGCCCCCACTGGACATACAGAAGTGTCATCAAAAGAGTTCTGACATCAATAATTCATTTTAAACTCCCCATTTTTATCTCTTCTTAGAAAGTGCTCTTTGATTACCTGCTTTTGGAAACTTCCTGTTCCCATCACAATAAATTCTACAAGTTGGCACATACGGGAATTTCATTTTCATTCACTCACGTTCAAATAATAGAAGCAGCACACCAGTACCGTCACTGCTCTTCTCAGGTTCCCACTCTACACAACAGAGCACTACAGTAATGCATAAGCTGATCACTGTAGCAGAGCTCTCCTTTTTTTGTAGATAGCTCTACAAAATCTTCTTTTCAACTGTACGTCCTGCAGAAAGTTAGTATTTAGCTGTAATTCCTATATCTGTTTCCATTTCTGCGTGATGTTTTAAACACCAGAACGTTCCAAAGCTATCTGCAGCAGCAAATTGCAAGCTGATAAGAAAAGACCAGTAAAACGTGGTTAGGTGCCAGCCACATGCCACACAGAGCTGCTGAGCTCAGCTAGGATTTGTGTCACTTGGTCTGCAGTACCACCATGGGACAGCACGCAAAGCCCTTCTCAGCAGAGCTGGAACAGAAATGGGGAATTAGAAACAGAACCAGTATTCTTTAAAGGGGGATTTAAAAGGATAGAAATGTTATGTAAAGCAGGACTTCATCTTAAGAGTGAAGATCTCTGAGGTGATGAGCTCCGTTATTTTTATTACAATAAGCAAACCAGGCAATGCTCAAAATGGCTGGCTGGCAGTCACAAGGGCTAGTGAGAGATACTCCGAATTAGAAATTTTATTTTTCACCCCCAGTATATAGAAACAAAATGCTATTCACGAAGCCATAAGAACTGATACACACATTGTCACAATCATGTTGGCTACCAAAATGGATGGAAAATATTGGAGGATAAACAAAAACTATCAAGTCAAAGAATCTTAATAGGACTTTGCTGTTAAAATACCATCTAAGGAGAACACTGCATAAGCTGGGGGGGGCAGGGTGGGTAGTGTTGGGTTTTTTTTCTTAGATAATTTTAAAAAAAATTCCACATAGTTTTACTATTCCCACATAAAAAGAGCCAGATTGGGGCACTTCCTCCTTCAGCATTGGCTCTTAACCCAGGATCTCTCAAAATTTATTAAAAAGGGCCCTCTGCACACTCTGGAAGAATAAGTGCCTTATCATTCAACTAAAAAATATAAAACCTCCACCTTTGTGAGGTCTCGTTCTGCCTCACAGAGGCTTCCTTCCTGGGGACACAAAATGTTAGTTTTCTAGTCGGTTCAAGCACTTCTGCTAAGCAAGGCATGAAGGCAGGCACAGAACTGACTTCTTCCAGAACCAGGAAGGTTTCTGAGACTTAAAGAGCTCCCAAGGAGTCCACAAGGCCATCAACCTCCCTGCCTCACTACAAGGTTCTTCCTTTGGCAGCACAGGATCTGGACAAAGTCACAAGCTTCTGTGAGTGCAGGTTTTCCTCTCCCAGGAAAACAAGAGCAGAAGTGATCGCACAGGAGACCAACTCACTGAAAAAGCAGTTCCTTTACTTCCTAGATATGGAGGTTTCTCCTCTATGCCCATTCCCAGTCCTCCAAGAGCCACCACCTTCAGCATAACACATCTTACTGTGACTGTCCACTTAAGGTGCAAAGCTCCAGAACAAGAGCTGTGAGAAGCACTGGCCGGGGGACTCATACATGAGACTCCAAGATCAGGAACAGAATTTTCTGCAAGTTCTACATACCCCACATTATCTAATCACTTCCAGAAAACAAACAAACAAGCAAAAAAGCACCGTTTTAGACAAGAGGCTGACAGTAACAAAAACATTAGTCTAGAAAAGAAAACATCTTACATAGAAGAAATTATTATCCAGTATGTTTGTCAATTAAAAAAGAATACAGCATTGAGAAGACTAGTAACCGAAAAAAGACAACAGATCAAGAACTCTGCAGAGGTCTCTGCAATGCTCGAGAACTCTGTGTTATTTAAAACACAATTTTCACTTTCTCCAAAGAAGAAAAGAGAAGGACAGATGATACTGATACAGCCACTTGTCCGGTAAAGATAGCCCTTGTTTTCTCAGCTTGGTTTCGGACCAAACTGAAAACACTCATGATTAGGGGATCAGCAGTTTTAGTTTACGGTAACTGTAACCAAATAGTGGCATAACCTAAGCAATACTGCTCTATCCAATTTCTACTACTACAAAACCAACAATAATAGACAATTTGTTGAAAAGTATTATTTTTTCCCATATGTTTGTTGTATCTGATATTTTAGGATCTTTTAAGTATTAAGTATAACAACTCTTGTTGTCAACATGTTATTGATACCTAAGCACACTTCAACTAAGAAGTTGCTCTTGCAGATCCCCACACCCAGAGTAAACAATATTCCATACGTGCCAGAGGCATTCTAAGCTCTGCATCTGTGTGCCAAAAAAATTATTCGGATTTTTGGAGCAAGAACAGTGTGGGCTGTGAGCAATGAAAAAAGAAAAAAACAACCAACCCCAAAACAAAAATATAAACACAGAACAACTTAGACATTACTTTAAAAGTCTGTTCTTCCTCATACCTCTCTTTAAGACAACTTATGTCATGTAAACCACTTGTTGTGTAATGCGTAAAAGACGCAGTCTTACACAGCGTCTAAAAGGACTGTTCCCAACATGCCAAAATAATTTTAAAAGCCAGCTTCACTACACACAGCTAGTTCTGGAGTGCTTTAAGCCTGACGATGACAGGATCATATCAGAAGCCCTGGAAGTCAGCAGCTTGTGTTATTTCAGCCCACAAAATTCCTGTAAAAGAGAACACACAAAAAACCCCAAAAAAACCCAAAAAACAAAAACTGCAACATTAACATGAATTATCCCAAAGCAGAGGCAGTAGGAAAGCAAAGCCAGTAGAATCACTAACTTACTTTGTACCCGTGTGTCTTCTTTTTCCAGGAGGAATGTCAGGATACGGACGGCTTTTGCCCCAGCGTCAGAGCAGGCTGTGGTTTCGGTTTTCAGGAGGTGCTGGCCAAGCCCTCACAGAGTTGGTGAGCTGAGCAGTGCGCTCCCCACCCAGCAGGCACGGCCGCCCCACCTCCAGCACAGCCTATTAGTGCCCCCACCCCGGGAGCGAACGGGAGGGAACCCACATGAGCATGTTGAGGCCCCGTCAGCACTGTGAAAGTGCTGATGCGGGGGTGTGCACGGAAGCTCTGCCCTCTGCACCGCACTGCCTCTTTGCACGCAGCATGGAGCGATGACAAGCAAACCTTCCTCAGCACACAAAGGACATGGACCTGGTGGAGCAGGTCCAGAGGAGGCCACGGAGATGGTCAGAGTCTGGAGCACCTCCCGTGCCAGGACAGGCTGAGAAAGTTGGGGCTGTTCAGCCTGGGGAAGAGAAGGCTCCAGGGAGACCGTCGAGCACCTTCCAGTGCTGAAAGGGGGATACAGGAGAGATGGGGGGGCTCTTGATCAGGGGATGGAGGAACAGGACGACGCGGAATCGGTTTAAACTGAAAGAGGGGAGATTTAGATTAGATATGAGCAAGAAATTTTTCACTGTGACGGTGGTGAGACAGTGGCCCAGGTTGCCCAGAGAAGCTGTGGATGCCCCATCCCTGTAGGGGTTCAAGGCCAGGCTGAATGAGGCTTCGAGCAACCTGGGCTAGTGGGAGGTGTCCCTGCCCATGGCAGGGGGGTTGGAACTTGATGATCTTTAAGGTGCCTTCCAACCCAAACCATTCTGGAATTCTATGAAACCCATCTCCCCCTTCTGCAGTCATTGCTGGACCTGCTTGACCAGGTTCCCCCACCAGACACAGCTGTGACCAAGCTGACAGCATGGAGAGTCATGCAGCAAAAGCAGGGACAAAACTCCTGCCAGGATGGCGCAACCTGGGGACGGAGCCACTTTCAGCATTCAAAAAGCAGTATTCCTCTTCCTTTTGAACTAATATCACTAGTGCTGAGGGAAAGAACACACTAATTTCCCCTCAACAGACCGATATTTTTATTACAAGTGTATGGGACACCTCCTCCCTAAATTAGGACTGATTATCCAGACTCCCTGAGTATATAAATGTTATTAGTCAAAAGAAACTGAGGTGGTTAGACTAGTTAAGGCCCCTGAAACTTGACTGATTAGGACTATTTTTAAGCATAACAAATACAAATAATTTATATTCATTTAGAAGTTAAAAGGTGCTTCTTGAAATAACAACAGTAATAGTTCAAGTGCTCTTGAACTATTTTTTTTTTTTTTTGCTATAGCATCAAATTCTAAATAACTGTAGTCTGGGAGGGGTTTTTGCATTTTTTTTTAAAAGAAAAAGACCGCACACCACTAACAAACCTTTCAACTATTTTTTCATAATAGCCTCTATGTTACCCTTTATATCAAGAGAACAAGAAACAACAGTCAGCTCTAGAAGGGAAGCAGAAAGGGGAAAACACCAGAAGATACAACACAGACTGATGAGGAAAACATCTCATTTTTTAGTGAAGTACAGGTTGCTTTTTTTGGTGAAATTATCATATTATTTTGATCATTGCAGAGCTTTACAAGTTGCAACTTTTGCAGTGGTCTCCAAATCAGAGGCTTCTTTTACAGCCCTGTTTTTCAAACATGAAGATGACCTCGGGTGATGGACACCACATCCCATAATGTTCCATACACAAAACCAGCTCTTCCATGCAGAAGGCACCTTCTGTACTCCCACAGTGTGTGTACACACACATTCCAATTTTTAATGTTTTGGTCTATTTTTGGCAGCTCTGAGGGCAACTTGCAGGAACAGGCACATGATTTGCCATGGTCTTGCTGCAAAACAGCTATAAATTGAGCATCTGTGCACCATGACATACATTGACTCTAAGGAGAATATGAAAACGAAGTTCTCATATTGCCCATTTAACTATTTTTCTGAATAACCTCAAAATTTAGAGATAGCCTTTCCAACCTTCACATTATGACTAGTAACACAGGACATATAGACATTTCTGTGGACATTCCCAATCAGTACTGTGACTTCAGATGCCTTCTACTCAAAAACGCCTTCCGGTGTCTGTGCAAAGCTCACAAAATAAATAGTGACAGTTAAGTAAGGTATGTAGCAGAAAAAAAATATCCCAGCAAATATACTGATAGTAGGAGTCACTTTTGATGATAATCTAGATAAACTCGTGACAGAATTTCCAGTCTACTACAGAAATAGTAGAAAGTTCACTCAACATTATTTAGTAATTGCTCTTTTTGTTCCCGTTTTCCTGTTTGTTGCACAAGAAAGATTGAATCCCCCTTTAAAACAGTGTTAATTTGGAGGCCAGCTGAAAGAAACTAACCTTAAATTTCTTAAATCATTACGATCATAGAATCATAGAGTCCCAGAATGGTTTGGGTTGGAAGGGGCCTTAAAGATCATCTAGTTCCACCCCCTGCCATGGGCAGAGACACCTCCCTCTAGAACAGGTTGCTCAAAGCCTCATCCAGCCTTGCCTTGATCAAGCTCAAGAAGCTTCCTCTGAAAATATTCAAGATCAGTCAAGTGTGAAATAAAAATAACTCTTACTGAATTTCCACTGTTGGTTGAATTCTTCTAGCAACGCTTCAATAAATTGTCCATGAAAGTAGCACGGACAAAGATTCTCCCTACGAGCTTAACCCACGACAACTAAGCTATAGCAGCCAGCAATAAAAAGAAAAGAACTCATTAAGAGCAATGCCAAAAATCTGCCACTTAAAAAGCAACAAAACTTCATTTGTTATCAATAGAATTACCATATAAGAACACACAGATCCACGAAAGATAGCTGGATCCAGCTGTGTTCAAATATTAGTGCCTACTACTAATAGCTATGATTGAACACTGAGCTAGACGTTGGCTTTCCCATTGGCGACGGTGTAGTGACTGATCTCCTCTCCCTTCTCCAGCTCTAGACCAGATGGGGGTGCTGTGACTCACACTGATGATACAAAACCACAAGAACTTTGCTGTACGCAGAGCACGGAAACCCAGCGAAAATGCACTTTGCCTGTGGTTTGTGGTTTGCTTTCGGATCACAGGTTAGTAACTGCGCATGAGTAAAGCTATTCTATAAAGCTGCTCTTAGGACAGAACTAGTCGAGGATCTCACTGGTGTGCGGTGATACCCCACGACCATTAATGCTTGACCATACTGACTGTATTATTTATTTTCCTGGCTACTATTAGGTACATAACTATGTTTATCCACAAATACTTGAATAAAGTTAACTCTGTTGGACTTAATCTAGCAACTATTAGTGAATATATAGACAGTTAATAAAGCATACATATACTGATAATTTGGATGTTTGATTGGCTTAATTCTCTACCTACTGGGGCCAAGTGCGTCCTTTTCCTTTATCTCCTATTTTTCAACATCATTTTAGGCCCACTGGTCTGTTACACATATACCCATGTTGAACAGCTGGGTGGAAGTAGGGAGGCTGGGGAGGAATCTGAGTAGTATTCTAACCCAGATCTGTCCTCGATGGCCTGAACCTTTACCAACACAAAACCCCTCAGAGTAGTCAGGTTATAACATACGGCACTGGCAGAAACAATTTAAAAGGCTGTACAAGAAAACACAGCAGTGCTGGCTGGGTACCTTCTGCAGAGGAAGGAGGTTAGTTCAGTTTTTCCTCTTCACTGCTACCTTCTAGCAGTAGTAGTGGTAGCGATGACCTCCTGGTTTGTGCACCTTGGAAATTAATGTGTACATGGAAGAGGCTGCTCATGAGCAACCCATAAATACTCCTGATGATCATAACCTTACTTGAATCTCACTTTCCACTGCATTTATCTGACAGGGTACTACAAGGTATGTGCTTACTGAAAACACCCTGGTACAAAATAACCATCAAACAGGACTTCACATCAAAAAGCAAAGAAAGTCTTGTGATGGATAGAAAAAAGTCAGAATATCTTTTTGTCTTAAATACCTTTAAATCATTCATTTAGATTTGAGTCATACAGAAACTGGGCACATCAAGGTTGCCAATTAAACTTCCTAGGTGCCCTTAGCACAAAGAACACAAAAGCTGTACATACATATAAGAAATACAGAAGAGAAGAGACAAGAGGCAGGAGTTATTCCTTTTACTACACAGATAGATATGCAGCCAAATAAAATCTCTATAAGAAGACACTGAGCAGAAGCGGTGAGTAAATAGTGGCTGCAGTGCCAGGAACATAAGAGTGAAACAGCAAAGAGCACAGGGATAAAATTAAGACACAGAGAATGGCAGATCAGATACACAGTGCAAAAAAAAAACGAAGCCAGGAAGATAAGTGCTGGCTCTTAGGAGCAGTCCACATTACAGGATACCATCACAGAAAAACTAAACTACCCACGTTATTAGCCAGGCATTAAGCGATGACAAGCATTCATCCCACACAAGTTCCTGCATCCTAAACTCAGAAATACAGGCGACCCAAGCAGGACACAAGCCATCAGTTATTATTACTTAATAACTGAAGGAAAAATTGCCTATGCCATAATAAAGACACAGCAAAAAACCCTCTGGCTATTCAATTTACAGTAAGTAAATTCACCATAGGGTAAGAGCAGGTTAAAAAAAAAATGCACAGGTCTAGCTGGAGCAACTTAACTACCCACCTCACCCCCCTCTTCAGAGAACTTAGAGATTTATCTGGGATAAGGTTCATTAATGGAAAGTATTACTGACCAACAAAATGATTAAGAAATCAAGAGATTTTGCATGCAGGACACACTAAAGCTACAGCAGGGAAAAAACAGCAGTCCCAAAGCTGTGTAAAAACTGGTGGAGTGTTTTTTATTGCATTAAAAGATCTGATCTATTTTTGCACCAAAAGAGAAAAAGCTGTGTTGCCTTTTCAAGAAATACCTCCTTTCCTGTAAAATTCCTGTTAAAAAAAAAATCTCCCCGCAAAATTTTTCTTTTGAATAGGTATTTTTAGAGACAAAGAAAACAAACAGAAGGGCAGAAAAGAATACATCTAGCCAAATGGCTTTAAAAAACCATAGGTGGCACAATCTACAAGAACAGAACAATAAAGCTCTGAGTTTTGCTCTATTTTAAATAACACTACAGTATCACAGGATATTGTTAAAATTAAAAGATTCAATTAAGAGAAGGTCTAGCCTAACTGAAGAAAGGTAGTCATGTCCAAGAGGGAACTAAAACATTAAAATAGCTATTGATTAGCAGTCAATATTACGTAGCATGAAGTATTTTCATAGTACATATTCTTTACCAATAAATATTTTGGAATGTCACAGAAACTTGAGAAGCAAAAAGTGCTGAATAAAATAAATAGCCTAAGTTAAAAAACAATCCCTGGCAATTACATTACGTCACTTTTTTTTTCATGACATTACCTTCCAGTTCTTATTTGTAATAGCATCACCAGAAATTGCACCTCACACACTTAATATAAGCTTATAATAGAAAAAATACATACAGAAAAAAAGACTTAAAGATGTGTTCATTAGCAAATTAGATGTGAGCTTCCACAGGATTATGAAGCTGGTGA
This sequence comes from Pterocles gutturalis, assembly GCF_000699245.1. Lineage (NCBI taxonomy): Eukaryota > Metazoa > Chordata > Aves > Pterocliformes > Pteroclidae > Pterocles > Pterocles gutturalis. Next base: position 12,338 of record NW_010144693.1, read on the forward strand.
CTGACACACAGAAAGATTATACTCAAGACTGTCCCAATCTGTACAGCTGCCATGGGAACTACATATGGACAAACAAAAAAGGAGTTTAGAAGCAAGGGGGTTCAATCTGAACCTCGTGACCCAATGGGAGGGTCCTCCTTACTCTTTGTTTCTCCAGTCTCTGTGTGAAACATTTTAACTCGATTCTAACTCAATTTTCCTTTGCATGTTTCTTCCATGCAGTAATCAATAAGGTAAACCTTGCCATCAAACTTATTGAACCTTGTCAAACCACTGTTAAACTTTGTTAAAGTCCACCAAACTTATTCAAGCTCAATAAAACATATTGCTGCTTCTCTCTTTTGTGTGAAGTGCATTCTACTCACCCACAACAAATACACATCTAACAGTGATTACCAACTACAGCCATCAGTTCACATGTGACCAACATCAAAAGTGTCTATGCAACACGCTGTTTCAATACTCTGCAAGACCTGAGCACACTTAATGTGATTCCTGCTTCTCTTCAGCGCCAATCAACTGCACTCCAATATGCAGGTCAACTTTACAATGCCTCTTACACTAATTTCCTGAACGACTGAACTGCTCCAGGGGCTATGAAAGCAAAGACAGCTATCAGTGCTTCGATCTCATCAGGTCCTGCTGAGCAAACAGAATCCAAACATATGAAAAATAACTAAGGGTGAAAAAAGAACCACAGCCCCGTTAAGTCAAATGAAGTTTTCCACTGATATCAATGGGACCGGGATTTTTTAAAGCAGTTAGGAGACTAACAATTAACACACGAAAGGGAAGAATGTTACAAAGTTATATTTCCTCCAGAAGCCAACACAGGCATTCTGCTGACCTGCATTCCTCTATCACTTCAATTCACTATAATTTCTAGCAAGACATGAAGAGCGCTGTAGTGTTGCTGAATGCTGGCAAACAAACTGTTTTCTATCCCATTGCAGGGAATGAAGTCATATCATACCTCCACTTTTTTTAAAAGAGACCATTTCCTTAAGTATGCATTACCTTATCAGCAGCAGGTGCTCCACTTCTCTGTGTTTTTGGTGGTTGGCTGACATTAGCACTTGCTGGTTTATTCTACAAAATAAAAGAACAACACAAAAAATGTCAGAACTGTTGATGAAGAAAAGCTAAGTAAAACTGTAAAGCAAAGAAACAGTATTAAAAAAAAGGTCCACTAAAAAAATGTCCATTAGAACATTTAATGCAAGGCAAGTCATCCAAAAATGAATTATCCTACGTAACTTTAATTCACACAGACCTGTTTTAGAGTTTTGCCCAGCCCATAATAAGCTGAGTTCTCTTGTATCATTTTATGGACGATACATAAATCTGTTCTGTTTCCTACGGTAGAGCAACTCCATTTTAATTAATGGTTAAAGCGACAGTAACCATATATACTTTAATGGAAAGTACCAATGAAATTAAGATGGGTAAGCTACTGTTGCACAGACATAACTTGAAGGACAACAGAGGTAATATTACAACTCAGGCAGGGAAATAAAGATACAAAGCTACGGACAAAATGATGGCTTTTCCAGATAATAAGTACTCTTGAAACAGAAACAAAAGTAGCCCAACAGTACAGACTGACACAAAGTGGGATATTCATTTACATCAAGGATTTCACACTTAGTATTGGCCAGCTGGAAACTATGGCATCCAAGTAAGATTTGACAGTATGTTGCTAAGTGGAATAGTGACTTTTCCTGTTAAAGGGATGTTAGGAGTGTGGCTGCCTCCACCAGATGCTCCAGCCCAGGACCCTCCTTGCAAGGCTGCTCGAGTCCAGTGCCACCTAGTACAGGCCAGTACTACCCAGTACAGATCAGTACTACTCTGTACAGACATGCCCAGCTGCTGGAGCCCAGCCACTGGAGCCCATCCCAGCACCTGAGGTCTTTGCCCGGACTGTGGGATGGGGGTGCAAGTTCAATCAGCAGCAAAGCCCAGCACATATCACAGAGACAGACACACAGGATGCTGTCACAGCTGGCTACACCACTGTCAGCAGCACTGACACACAGGACCCACACCACACAACAGCACCCACAGCCATGTCCCCTCCTCTGGGGCTTGCAGAGGCAGGAGGTCACTAGTGCAAGCACACACTTGGCACCCTCTGGGCTCATGACCACCAGCACGGCCCCTCTGTCTCCCCACCACTCCAGCACAGACCCTGGCCCTCTGACCCCCACATGGGTCCCCTACTTGCCAGCTGGTCCAGCTTGGTGCTCACTGCAAACACGCAGCACTCACACACTTGTCCCATGGGCACCCCACGCTTGTGTGTCCCCCCAAAACCAGCACAGACCTTCTGCCCGCCTGACGTGCCTGCCCTGTCCCAGGGTCCCCCACTCACCTGCTGGTCCAGCTTCAAGTTTGCCAGTGACTATACACATACACCCCACCCACATCCGATTTGAGAAGGACACAGACACTTGCCCCGCCAGCAGCTGGCAGCAAGCACTGAGCTGTGTTCCCTGCACATTGTCCCATCCACTGGCACTGTCCCACTGACCCCCTCCAAAATCCTGCACTCTTGGGTTTCCAGCTTCACCCCTTGCAAAGTCCCAGTTTGATGCAGTTTCTCAAGAGCCCATCCACTACTGCGACTGGCCAGGCTGGTTTCTGGTTATTGCCTTCGTTGACACTAATTGCTCAGGTTTTATGTCTCTGCGCACCTGTCTCACTCCCATTCCTTATCCTCCTATCTGAGGAGATAAACATCCTCACTCTCCACACGTCCAGCTACTGCCACTGATCAGGTTTGTTCTTACCACAGCCTCCCTCATCATATGTCACCCAGGTTTGTCCTGGTATTTTCTTCTTATGGCTCCTTTGACAAGACACCCTTAAAGAAGCAGACACCCTCCCTCCACACACCCTTCCAACCCCATTACAACGAACATTTTTAATTCCTTCAAGAAAGCAGCAGTCTTCCAGCCCTACATGGCAATGCTCCTGAAGGCAGGTGACTCAGGTGTGATAAATTACACTTTCGCGAAGACAGTATTGAGATGCAGAATGCCTTGGTGTTTATTTCTGATGTAGTGCATTGAAGACTCAGCATTAAGCATTGTCCACAAATGCTTAAACTTTGAAATAAGTTATTAAGTTGTGCAAGGAGCACAAAACTTTAAGTGTTACCCTTACACTTTCAAAAATAAAATTTAAAAAAATGTCAAAAAAGAGCAGACCCCTGAAAAGCAATCACTATTCTGGGTATGTCTTCAGTATCACTGCTCTCGATTTCCACCTCAGGCTCAGCCTTTGGTTCAGGACCTCACAGTCCATGGTGTTCAGCACTTACCTTTGGTACTTAAGACTATTTTAATGTAACTGTGATGCTCTGAAAATGGAGAAATAAAGTACTGTTCCACAGAAAGAGTTATTATGACACCTACCAACATGTTCAGAAATTTCAGGCACAAGGTTAGCCTTCCCCCCCTCACAGTTTGAACTAGAAAAAAACTAACAGAGTGAAATAAAGCCTTGTTCTGAGCATTAACTTATGTTAATCAATTAAACAGTATAAAGAAAAAAACTGTTAATGCAAACATTTCTCTGTTTCATGGTACATGGAACAATAATAAAGGCATAGATAGGAGGAGAGAATTTTAAAAAGCAAACAAATTATTATCTGGAGTAGAGCAAGACTACTTGGAGATAAGCTATGTGGAAAGTTAAGCCACAACATCAAATCAGTATTCTTTACTGATTACTATGATCGGCCAAGTAGAGTAATACATTTTAGTTCCCAGGGTAATATTTCAACAGTAACTTCTTTGGTCTCTCCCTCTTAATACATTTGTAAAAGCAGGAAAATTGGCCACATCATGCTGCTAGGTTCATCCTTCTTTTAAGCTTATTAAAATAATGATCTTATATACTTCCCAGCATCCTCCCCACAATGCTCCCTCCAGGCAAGCCAGCTCTGACACCCTTTATTAACACATCCATCAGAGCTGTCCCCATCTTCTCCCCCTCTGAGAAGCTGAAGAGTATTTTTTTTTTGTGACAGTCTCAGACACAATCAGCTGAAGAATCAGCTTGTAGCTGTACTCACATCTTACTTCCCAACCTGATAGTAACAGAACTAAAGAATTATCAAAGCATAGCTTCTTTATGAAATTAGTTAGAAGAATCAACTGCCTGTACAGAATCGTCTGTGAAGGAATAAAAGCTGTGATATACAGGTACTCATAATCTACTCTTCATTAGTAGCACTGGCTTCAAAACAAAAAGCCAAAACACTGTTTCAGAGTGGAATACTAATTCCCCCATGTTTAATAAAGGGGAGATAAAATACATATCCCTTTGATATATACATTTTCCAAGTGAACGCATGCATTAAGACTAGTGTCTAGAAATACTGACAAAATATTTATTTTGGTCTATAACATTCAAGTGTTTGTTGTAACACTGCAATGAGAAGGGATACAGTATGGTTGTTTTAAGAAAAAAAATCACACAAGGAAAGAACGTGCAATCTTTGTTCTGGAAATGCTTTTGACAATCCTAAGCAGTGTTTCAGCCTCCACCCTTCAATCTTTCATTCAAGAATTGCTTGAGCAGCAATCACACTCTATTTCTTCCTATGGTGGGAAGAGCCTCACATCATAACAACTCCCAACAAGTAGCAAAATTTAACTGAAGTACTGTTATTTTTCAACTACTTTTTGCAGCTTAGCCAAATAAGAACCGAAACAGAAAATGAAGACGGGTAAACAAGCTGGTGCTATACTCCTCAGGAACCCTCCACTCCTCCACCAAGGACAATCCTGGCCACACTCCCCTGCAGTCACCAGGTGCCCCTAGCATGTCAGGAAGGAGGAGGTGGACATCCCCCACCTGGCCCCACCAGAGCAGAGTGGTGGGGGAAAAAAACCACACAACAAATACAGCTTAAAATAAACAATTTGTTACCAAAGTAGAAACCTCACAAAGGCTCCGATCAAAGTAACTTGCAAACCTCCAGGATTCAGACCAGTGGGGGGCACCCCAAGGGATATTTTTTTGAAGTCATAATGTCTTTACTCAGCGTTGTGCCCCTGTACTCTCAGTAACTCTAGTGGTTTTTCTGGATAAGGCATCCTGCACGACAAGCATGAGACTAAAAGCCATCACAGAAATCCTGATGTTAGAGCAAAGAATCAGTTCCAAAAGGATAGTAATGCTTCAGTGACAATTATCACTGTCATCCTTTCAAAGAAAAGCACGTATTTCCTGTTCAGTAAAGAATACTGAAATAAGCAAGCAGCACACATTTTGTCTATGCTGCTGTAAAGCAGGACTCGAAATGACAGGGTGTGTTAGGGAGGGTCGTTTCATACCACATCTGGTAAAACATGGCCCCGGTCTAAGACGGAGCTTCAAATTCCTAGAGTATACGACCCAGTCTTCCTTTTAATACCACACTTTTACATTCAGACACTAGCAATGCACAGGCTAGATTTTTACACTGATACAGAAGCTCTCCTTGGTGTTTCACTCTGCAACAGTGTCCTGGTTTTGCCTGGGATAGAGTTCATTTTCTTCTCAGTAGCTGGAATAGTGCTATGCTTTGGATTTAGTGTAGGATTTGGTATGACAAGAATATTGATAACATACTGATGTTTTTAGTTGTTGCTAAAACAATCAAGGACTTTTCAACTTCCCCTGCTTTGCTAGTGTGCAGGTGCACAAGAACCTGGGAGGGGGCATAATAGAGTAATGGACCCACAATTACTGGCTTAAGATTTGATCTTAGGTTTAGGATTGAGGCCCAAATTGCCAGTGGTATACTCCATACCATGCAACATCATTCCCACTATATTACGAGAGTCTGCCAGGAAGCTCTCTCTCTCTCCCCCTCTCTTCTAGGATTGTGGTTTCATAACTTTCTCTGCTCTGGGATCATTACCCGGGAATGGGTTGGGCCTTGGTCAGCAGGTGGTGAGCAGCTGCACTGTGTATCACTCATGTATATTACTACTATTACTATTATCACTGTTATCTTTTTTTTTAAATTATTAAATTGTTCTTATTTCAAACCATGAGTCTCCTTACCTTCACCCTTCTGATTCTCTCCCCTATTACCTGGGATGGGGGAGGGTGAGGAAGCAGCTGCATGCTGTTTGGTCACAGGCTGAGTGTAAACCATGATGGACAGTAAAAAGAGAACAAGTCTTTCCAGATCAGTGCAGTTAAGAACACAAGCATGAATCCATTCAAAACGGAGTCAGGGGTTTTCAGAGCAGAATCATACACAATGTGAGTGTTTGGTTTCCATCAATCTTACTAATTACACAGGTGGATATGTACTAAAGCACACCATGCTGTCAAGGGGCAATACTGAACATAGTCTTCAAGAACAGGACAGCATGTAACTCATCATAACACAACACCTGCCTTACTGAGTCCGGTCAAAGTTTCACATATCCCATTTCTCTGTCTCTAGGGGCAGTCAACAGCAGACATAAAAGAAAACGAGACCAGTGATGTAGAAATAGGTCAGGTATATTTTGATACTCCTTACAAATACTCTCACAGATTAAAACAATTTGTGTCCCAGGGACTTCTAAAATTCAGGTTTTTTTATAAACTGTCCTGGGTTTCTCGAGTGATTTTGTCCCATCTCCCTTTGAAGGCATTTATCTTCCAGCATCCAAAAGCTTCTACAGCACTAATGCCTTGATGGCACACAAAGTCTGAAGTGATCTAAAATTGCTGGAAGGGCACATGTAAGCCAAAGATGATGTCAAGATGAGGGGCAAAAAGAACCACACCAGCTGTCTCTCCATTCTAACACTTTACATACAAAACTGCCAAAAGCCTTGCAACATCAGGAGGGAAGGAGAAGAAAGGAAATTTGCTATTTCATTTGCTATTTCATACACTTTGCAATGGCATGCTGCAAACATGTTGACTCAGGACCATGATATCAAAACACAGTGAGAAAACAGAGGGACAGATACAGGAAAAGAGCAGCACATCACTCCCTTTTACTGGGTTGGCAGATGTGTCCCAGCTGCAAACATATGCAACAGCTTCAAGTGCATTCCAACTACCATCATTTCTCTTCTGTTAACATCTACCATATCCACAAGGAATTAAAACATTTCATTAAACCTGATTTAGATTCTTAAGTGTCTGATTCTCCTCAGAATAAGAACTCAACAAATGTAAGGTTGTGAAAATGAAGACATAAGGAGTTAAGGTATTTCCCTGTGACCTGAACCTTTGTCCTTGAGCAGTGCTCAATACAACCATATCACATGCACACTTTCACTGTCAACTACACTGATAAAGAACTGTCTTTATCTTCCCTTGATTACATATTCTAACATACCTGTAGTTTCCAGCTCTGTCCCTCCAGCAAATTTTTTGCCTGTTTCTACCAGACACCATGTACAGATACACATTCAGTTGCTCATCACTAGACTGACAGATTATGTGCATCTCAACCTAAATCTGACCAGTCCTGCAGCAAGCAGATCCCCCACCCAGTCTGTCTACATTTGAAGCTTGAGTAGCACTGCTGAAACGAGGGAAACGGCTATGACAGTATCTTTCTTTCATAACATTCATAAAGTAATGAAGTAGAAGAGATCAACCCCAAGAGAAACATGGTGCCCTGGAAAGCAGAACATGACAGTCCCATCTTATCAAACCATTCCATGATATTTCTCTCCTGTGCTAGACACAATGGCACTGAGTATTAGTGCAATCAAAGGGCTTCCAAGTAACTACCATAGGCTACCATGAAGGATCAGGGTTAAAATAAAATGTGTATATAGCCTTAAGGCCACATCTTAGTTTTTGTTTTCAAAAACTGAACAGACTAAATTTTGCATTCTAGAAGGGAGGCATCAATGGGAACCTTGGTACTGCAGAAAGCTGCATGTGTCTAGCCACTGAGCAGAAAAGGTGAGTGTGGACCCTCGGGAAGAGAAGCAGGGAAGGACTGTGTGCATCCTTTACTTGTCAAGTGAGACAGCTATCAAAAAGAACAGAGGTTGGTGAAAATAGCTGCTTAAATCACCTCACGTCTGTCTCTTCCAGCCAGTCAGGAAGCTCTAGCTGTGTGACTTCGGTGTCAGACACTCCAGTGTAGTAAACGACAATGGATTTTAGAAGCTTCATTTTTAAGTGAGAAGTAGACACAAGCTGCAGCTGCCAGCTAGGCTATGGATACCATGCAAGAACGAAAGCCTGCTCCACGATTCAGAGGGAAAAGCTCACTACCTTCAGTGAGTTCACAGCTTCCCCTCTGAGCTCTAAGGATGCTGTTTATCACACAGCTGCATGCACCAGGCTGGTACCTGGTGACCTGGTTTCTTTTCTCTCCTGCTGAGCAGCTGGATGACCTTTAGTAAGACAGTTCCGTCCCTGTGCTTCAGCACCTCCCCTTCCCTAGATTTTATCTATGTCACTCAGAAAATGTGTCTCGGCTCTTTTATACTAGACTATGTATACTATAACACTCTAAAGTCTAAGGACGAAAGTACTGTGTGATAGTTAAGCAGTAAGTCACTAGAAACTTAAGTAAATACTTCCTGAAGAAACAGTCTTTTGAACTAACGTCTACCGGTATATCATAGATACAGTGTGCTTACTCCCTGCTATGACTGTATGTAATTCCAAAAATGTAGTTTTATTAAATAGATAATCTTCACAATAGTAACTCGCAACTCTCTTAACGCATTATTTTATTTAATTGTATTATGATGCTACAAATTAAAAAGTCTTACAGAGCCATCTAACCTCCTCAGGACCTCTGTGCAAGTGCATGCCTTACCAAGCAGGTTTCTATTTACAGTAAACCTGCTGTGCTTTTTTCAATCTACTTTTAATTGTCCAAGAAGAAAAAGCTTAAGAAGCCTATTCGATGCCTTAGCAGCACCCATTTTATGATTTCTCCCTGATGTCATGGCTAATTAGTGTCTCCTACTCAAACCTGTATCAGACCTTTCCTACCTTTACTCTTCAAAGCTTTACTCTTCTTCTCTTACTCCTTCAGGACTACACACCCCAAGAATTTGAGAGAGTAATTTATTGTTATTTTTAGACAAACAATGAGCGTATGGGCTTTTACAATTTTCCCTTCAATATGAACACGAACATTTCAAAGACCTTCATATTTCCTTGGCATTATTATAATGCAGTATCAAACATTTCCTAGTAGGGACACAAACAAACTCAATATTCTAGACGAGGTTGTCCCCAGCTATCTACACATAGATTATAAGTTTCTCCTTCAAAAACTGAAGATCACAGGAATAGCCTCTGACTTTTAAACAAAAATATAACATTGCAGACTCTTGGGAAGGCTGTACAAAGACTGAGTTTCTACCTCAGCTGCCTGAAAAAACAGAGTGTTTTGGAGGTAGATGTGAACCATACTGGAGCCAGTGCTGTTCAACGGGCCTAAGGAAAAGTGTTGTGATCTACTTTCACTTTTAAGCACTGTAAAGTCAATGGAACAAGTCAAATATACAAGAAAATTCACAAGAGGAAACACACAGGCAGTATTCTAAGGACTCACAAAGCAAAAGCATCCTGACTTAGAAACAAAACCAACAAGAATAAACTTAGTTACAAACGGCCTTTTTTTTTTTCCTAGATACAAACAGATCTTCCTAGTGAGAGGTCAGAAACAGTAACTCCACAACCCAAACTACAGGCTTCAACTCCCACCCTTCCCACAAAGAAGTCAGCACTTCTATATTAAGAGCAGGAAGGTGCAGTCACAGAATTTGGCACTAAACTAAATGTATAAAAGAACAAAGAAAAAACCTGAACTGCCTAGAGAGAAAAGGAGGAACACGTTCCCAGGCTAGACAAGCCTTCCTTGGTATTTGGACAGGAAACAAAGGTAATTGCTTTAATCATCTACTTCAGAGGGCAGTAATAAAAGTGTTCACTGGCCTTGATCTGCTGTGCAGTTAAACACACCACAGCTTACAGGAAGTTATTTTCAAATAGCTTCTGCCATGAAAAAAGTACCAGGCATGCCTGTTTCTGCATATCAATTTGAAGCCAATAAGTAGACAACTAGTAACAGACGTTTCTACAAATTCTTCTCTTTCTGAATCTGCTGTCCTTGGGGAAGCACCGCTCCTGCTTGCTTGTTGGTGAACTAACCATCTGTACTGGTACTCGTGTCCGGGCTTGGAGGACATCTTCTCTTTGCAATACCAGCCCAACTCACTGCAGCACATAAGGACCTAACTCCAAGTGGCTAACAGGGCTTGGAGAGAGGCAACCCTGAAAGCACTGACCCTAACACCGCCCACAACCCCTACGGCTTCTGACTGTTAACAACAGTCGCTATGCTCAGACTTACAAAGTTGCTTGGGTAAACTCAATGTTATAACCCAGCAAGGACTCTTGAACTGTAAATCCAGTTCCAGAGGAGGCAGTATCTTGAAAAATAAGTATTTTTTCTAGAATACAGCACTGAATACATGTTTGCAAGTGGGTCAGGAGATGGCCCCGATGTGCTAGATCTGTGTAAAAATTTGGGTTTGTATTTTTGGAAGAAAAGCCAGGATGAAGAAAAGGTGGAAAGAGTCACAGTGCACCCACCTGATCAGTACTTCTGGACAATCAAAAAACCAGGACCATCAGACATGCCCCAAAGTGTACCTGCACTGCAGAACAGACACATCCACCGAGATAATTTCCACCGATACTAACACGAAGTATTTGTGAAAGGACAAGCAGAGCAAAGAAATACTTTCTGCAGGCTTCTCAGCAGCACAAAACTATACATTTCTGGAATGAATAATGAGTGAATACAGACTCTGGTTCAGTTTCTGAAAACTACCACTTTGCTATCAAAAGACAAAAAGCTGTATAGGAGGAAATTCTTTACCAATTTTTCTTCTTAATATGTTCAAACACCTAGAATTACCTCTGCCACTTCTGCTTTTTTCTCTCCTGATTTGGAAGAAGCTCCACTTGCCTTCCTGTCACCGTGCTATAAGTAGAGAAAACAGATAGTTAGTTATTAAGATCCTAAATTATACCTTCTATGTAGAGAAACTGCCAAATATCTTAGTACATGTAGATTCCTTTCACCTACCACAGTAAAACAGAAGGGAACATTGTAAGTTTTCCTTCTCACTAATGGACAGGATTTCTAAATGACCCACTCAACAACTTCAAGTGAAATCACAGTCAGAAGGTAATGACTTTAAGGGCAGTACATGTAACTTGACTGTTCCTGTGAAAAGTTCTGGAAGACACTAAGCTTATCACTCATTCCTCACCAGCACTGTGCTCTCCAATACCTTCTTCGGTAATGCTGTCAGTCCCACAGACTTCAGTGGAAACTGAACAGCTCTGAGGGATCAACATATGTGCAATTACAAGCACCCACTGTAACATCTGAGCTTTCCTCAGAAACATTAAAATACTCACTATGCCCAGCCCTCCTTACCTGGAAGAAAGCTGTTACCACAATTTCTAGAATTCTGCTGCTGATATACAAAAAAATAAATGCTGTAACAGTTCATGCACAGGTGCACATTAGGAAATACAGTTCCTTCCAGGTTCCCCAAACTTCCTGCATTTTTCATCCCCTACGAGACTTCAAATTTCTTGCTTTCACATAACCTGATGTGTAATCTCATTTGTTTCCCAAGTGTAGCAATGTAGAGAGAGACATGGTTTGTTCAGCATGCATACTGTCGTCCAGTGCATGTTTTACTCTGCATCTCTCAAAAATGGTGAATATGGTCCCTCAAAAATCCTTTTCAAAAGCATATTGTTTAATCTTTAGAACAAATTAAAAAAAGTAAAAAGGAAGCTATTTTACCATGAATAGAGAAGGCAGCATAATACAGCTATTATCTAATATCTTAGCTAGCGTAACTTCCCACAGCAACCGAGACATTTGGGAATGAGGATTCAGGTCTGCTTTGTTTGGTTAAGTAAAGATAGGAGATGATCTGAGACTCATTTATTCCCTTCTGTTTTGATGACGGAGCAGCAGGAGGTAAAGTTTGCCAACCCACTAAAGTAATGATGTCCTACTGATTTTTCTTTACATGGCTATAGGGGGAAATTAATGATCCATGTATCATTGCACTATCTTCAACTGGAATGTGTTCGAGTACATCAGCAGACAAGCTGGAAAATACTATAGCTGAATGAACAAATAAAACTAAGAGGAAAAAAAATAGCACATCTCTAATCTGTTTACATTATGGTGGTACACAACAAAAATTTCAAAAACTATTTTAGACAACATATAAAAATTCAAGTTTTTTAAATGGGTTTGGGCATGACTAAGATAATTGACAAGTTTTAAAAAAGACAATGCTATTCTCATGTTCCAATTGTGTCTCTTTAGAGGAAAAATAAGCCCTGTAGGTTGTCTTTTCAGGTAACAGATGAATTGATTCACTGCCCCGTAACAGCACTTACAGTATAGTCACGATTAACCCAGTTATCTGTGCTTTTTACTGCTACAATAAAAGCACACCACATACATACCAGTAAAAGCAAAGTAGTGAATGTGCTCTTGCTGATAAAACAGCAGCTCCAGAGCCAGCACTGCTATAAGTCTAAGGAGCTACAGCTGCCCAGCAAAACTCGGTTGTGTGGACCAGGGTCTCTTCCTCTGCAGATACCCTCAGCACCACAACACTCTAAAACCCAAGTGTGACCCTGAACCCAGCTAATTCAGCTAATAAAGCAAGCATGTCTTTCTGTACATTACATTTATTTTATTGCTTTTCTTTATTTGCTTCTTCAAATTTGTCCATAGCTTTGAAAGCAGCAACATCAATTAAAGCCCCCCCCCCTTTTTTTTAATTTATTAAACCAAGTCACAGAATGCAGGTGCCTTACTTAGTTACTACTGAGCACACCAGGCTTCTACCAGGGCCAAATCTGGTGTTACCCTTCCTCCCTAAGTTAATCTTCTTGTCTTCACACACCTTCTTCTGTCTTTGCTGGCCAGAGAGGACAAGAAATGGACCAGGGCAAGAACCACAACTTTGCCACCCCTAAACTCAAGTCAGAGAGAGATTAAATGTGTGCCATCTTCCCTCCAAAAGGCTGTGTCAAACAGAGCCTATAATAATGAGACTTTGACTTAAAGGCCAAATACTGTTTATTTTAATCATGGAACAAAGCACATATAGCCTGACCAAAGTAATTTTTTATCCAGTAAGTAGGGAGTCGTGCACTGTGTACACATCAAGCACTGATACCCTCTGGCCTCAGATAATAAAAACAGCCTATGAAAGTACTACCTCCCCTGAAAGTCTGTCATCCTGAGGAGGTAACCTTGGAAAGCACAACTTCCTAATACACCTTCAGAGAAGACCATGCTGGTTCCCTGAACAACTGATGCTTCAGCAATATGAGAAGAGATCCAGTTTCAAAAATGCCCTTCATCAGCTCTTTTCTGCTCTGTATTCCCAAACTTTGAACTCTACAGTAAAGAAGTAAATACATAAATAAAATGAAGCAAATAAATCAATCCACTTAGAAAGAGACTAAGCTCAGGTTTTCTAGGACAGTATGCATTCATTGCTCCTTTACATTCCCAAGTAGATGACAGAGTTGAGTTTTCCTTTGGGCATGCTCATCTTTCCTCACAATGCCAAAGAAACATGTCCATACCCAAGCCAGTGGACAGGAGCAGCTCCATCTCTGTCATGCAAACAGCCAGCGTACAGCTGAAGTTACATTCCTAGTTTAACTGATGAGCTAACGACAATTCTTTACAGGCGTTAAGTTCGCACAAAATATTTTCCAACTTTGCTAACTAGAAACAAAACACGCAAATCCACCCATAGTCACATCTTCATAAAATACACAAAGAAGAATCATGAACAAGGAAGTTTATCCTGAGATCTTCATCCTGTTCTACAGTACACAAAAATTTCAAGACACTTGTTTTATAGACATACCTTTAACTTCTGATTCAAAGAGGATTCATAAATTAGAAAGTAACTGGCCTAGGTGAAAAGCAGAGAGCAAAAAACTAACAACTAAACACATAACTGCATTCTCAGCCTGCGCTTGCAAAAATCAGACCTCAACTAAAGGTCGAGAGCCCCATCAGCATTAACGAGCCTTTGGTTCAGAGCCATTGCGCAGCATCTCAGGACTGCATTGACAATACCCTCAGTAACTGGGTGGGAAGGGAAGTCTCATTCCAAGATTCTCAGCTGAAGTCAACCAACTTTGCACTACAAATATTAATGGAGACGTATCATTTTATGCAGATAGGAACCTGGCTTTCATTTTCAGTTGAAACTGGGAAGAAGGAGATCTTTGATGCTGGTCAGAAAACTGCCAGATGGAAAGAGGTGTCAGGGGAACTACAATCAAGCAATGTAATGAACAAAAAGGTGAAATCTAGATTCTTCTTACAGCCATTCCATTCTGCTTTAAATACAACAGCCAGTAAAACCTTGGTAGAGCAACTAGTGAATCTCTTTCGTGTCTGTTCCTCTCCCCTACCTTTTCTGCTTCGACTACTCATCCTTTAGAGTCTTCCAGACTTAGTCTTAAGGCCTTCCAGGCAGAAACCGCCCTGTGTGATACATGTGCACGGGACAAGAGAGGACTCCAGTCCCACATGGAGGCCCGCAGGTCCTACACTGTTGCCAACAACTGTAACAATGGGTTTCCAACAGAACATGTAGAGGAGCGGTTTCCTTACTGATCACAGGTAGTCATGTTGTCTTAGTATCTTTTCTTATCCTGGATTCAGTGACCCAGGACTACCGAGGCCTTTAAGACTTGTGTCATCACTTAACGCAGCAATTCCCAAACTTTCCTCCTTGTGACTTTGTGTCACCTCCACCCCACTGTACCACTGATTTGGCTTGACACAATGAATAATACTTGAAAACATTACTAAACACTGACCCAAGCTGCTCAGAACAACTTAAAAGTAGTCATAAACTTAGCAGCTGATCTATATTTATATATATTA
>NW_010144694.1:0-19470 GCF_000699245.1 Pterocles gutturalis
CACTACAATGTCCCCTGTCCCTCCCCTCCAGCTTCTTAGAAAAATAAACTTTGTCAAAGTTTAACAGAAAAATTATAAGGTAGCAATCTACCTTTTGCGCTATGGAGCCATAGGAAACACTTAAAATGTCTCAGTGGTAAGTATGACTTCAAACCAGCTTCAGGATCTTCTGTCATGCAAAAGCTGAATATTTGGATCACAGTACCAGTTCATGCTATCCAAGCACCAAACCACATACCTGGAGACTGTGATTGCAGCTTCTGTTTGACACCAGGCAAGAGTCACGTTTCTTGTTGTTAACTCACCATACTTCAAAATTCCAGAACTTTACCCTCTAGAAAATTAAGCAACAGTCATTACCCATATACAGCTGCCTAACTTTAGTTTATAGTCTTGCTTTGTTTGCTATTTTAAAAAATTGCCTTATTATTGTTGTCATTATCAGTGGTAGTAAAAACATTTTAAGCAAGTACTTCCTTCCTCAGAAATCACCTACACAGATGCGAGCAATGGTCATCCAGCTGACAGCAAATTGAGATTCCTTCACCAGACTTAGCTCTCTAACAATATTTATCCAATCACTGCACTCTTTGTGCAGAGACACACACATCTGCACATGAATAAAAATAACACTTTGACAGAAGACACCTTGAAGCAGCAGGACTGAAAAGCTAGTATAACTATAAGGAATAGTGCAAAGCACAGACTTTCCCCCTAACTTTTTATTGCTAGCTACATAATTTTAAAATATTTATTGCTACCTATTATTTCTTTTATGTTTATAGACAGTCTATCAGGGAATGATAATATTTTTATTATTTTTTACTCTAGTGTTTGGGTACCATTTTGAAATACATATTGCTCAGTTTTGGTGTTACATGAGAAGTGCAAACTGTCAATATGTCATTTTTAAAAGGTCTAGCTAAGCATACACTCCATTCTTTCAGGGAATTAAAGATTTTTGCTTAAGCCTCAGCTAAAGCTACTTTTCTTCTGCACTAGTTTGTAGAAGCAATGCAAGAGGATAATCTCCATCACAGTCAAAAGCATGACCTCTGTAATACTGACAGAAGCACTTTTCTTTAGCTTCAACAACACAACCAAATGACAGAGACAGAATTTCTTAACTTCTGATTCCATGATAGGATATTCAGAGCAGTCAGCCTGGGTTCCAGATGTGTGAACACGCACCTGTGTTATGAGCAGAAATGTTAAATCAGGAGCTTAATGCTTGTAGAGGAATTTCATTCTCTGAGGTTAGCTTGTTGAACCGGATATATGTAAGCTCTGAAGTTAATAAATCTTGAAACAGAGCTCCACGTGACTCAGTAGAAAACACTGTGCCTGTTAAAGCTGTGTAAGCAATTTCTTCAATATATAGCATGTTTTCCAATTTAGCATGTTTTATTACTACTGAATGAAGATGCTGATTCATTATTGATTGTTCTTTTTGTTTCAGTTATAACTGATTATACTTCTATCCATCTGACATGATAGGGCAGCTCTCAGAGTCACATGAGTCTCCATATTTTATGCCAAATTCTGCAGAGCCCAAATCACCAGAAATTTAGCCACCCCCTCTTCTGGGTAGTCACTGGTGAGACTCAAGCATATATACCCTAAATTAACACCTTCTCCTTGATGCAGTAAACTTGCAAAATACTCTTGCTTCTCTCCTTCAGAATCTCTATCACTTATTATGTCTGTCCTAGAAGACACATACCAAGTGCTTTTACCCCAGTCGTGCTGGTTTCTTCGTATTCTTTTGATGCTGAAAAGTGAAAAGGTGAAACCCGTAAAAGGCAAGTAAATATAGGTCATCAATATATGAGGAAGAGCACCAGGCTACTGAAGTTTAAAGTAAACTTGTGAGAACTATTTCCTCCCACTCTGCCTTGATTTAAAATGCATATAATTTCTGAGTCTCATTCCCACCCTTTTCTTGTGTTTTGCTGCATCAGAGTAATGTAAGCAAGGTTAAGTCCTTTAAGTCCTTTTTTTTTTTTTCTGTTGCTTCAATTAAGGTTTTCCTGTGATTTGTCTATAAGACAGACTGCATGTTTTCACCAGCCTTGTACTAAAAAGTAATCAATGCAGCTTTTTAATACAACCACTCATGCAGCCACTCACATACACGGCACCTAATCAACCACTGGATTTGATACTCTGTCACAGCACTAACCACCAGCTTTTTAAAATCCCTGTCTCACTCCTGGTTTAATAGTTAGTGATGCTCATGATAGTTTAATCCATATGTCACAAAAAGTGAGCAATGCAACTATCCCAAACCTTCCCTTCCTCCTTGTGGCTATCGAGGCTGTCATTACAAATAAATACTCAGCATCTTTATCAATGTTCAGCAGCACAAGCAGCAAGAAACATATGTCAGCAGCACCTGATTTTCGTTACTGCACACACCATTACTCACTTAGTTTGTTGAACTTGCATCTAAGCCTTTAAATTTGCAAACTTGCTTTTACCACTGTGCATTCATTGCCTTTTGCTGTCACTTCAGCCTTCTTTGGTAACCCTCAGCACTAGGTAATTGATTACTCTCTTCTCTATCTCTTTGTGCAAAGAGTTATACTAAATCGAAGCTGCCACTTTTAAATTATTGTGCAGCCTTCACACTTAGGTATTAGCAGTACGTTAAAGTGCTATCTCCAATCTATACTATAAAGTTTATTGTTTTAATTAAAATGTTTTCTATGATGAGATCATGAGATGATTCTTGTTTTCCCCTTGCTGCTCACTTACAAGTCATAAAAATTTTTAATTATCCCATATGAATTTTGGAATTACTTGCTCTGTGTTACAATGACTTAATGTATGTACAGGCATGCAGATGGATACATTTCATCAGTAAGGCGTATTTAGCGGAATATGCCATAATTTATTTTTCCATATGGGACATCAACAGAATGTGTCACCAATATGTGCTGGCACTACAGTGACCAAAAATATTTTTCACCCTGTCTTTTGTCTGGTGCTAATGTTTAACTTGTTCTTCCTGGAACTCACTGGCTGACCAGGCTGAGTGAAGAAAAAAAGGTGGGATTAGAATTTAGAAGGAATATTAAGAGCAGTCAGGATTATTTAGTACTCAAATAAGAACCAAGTACCAAAATCCCTGATGTAACCTTAGTACCAGAAGGAAACACCTTTAATCACTGAGGACATGTATCTTACTTTCCAAAATGACTGATGTAAACTCTAGCCAATTTGTTCACATGGTTGCTTGGCTATACAGTCTAAAAAGGAAAGAGGGATTACACATTTAGAGTTGGTTAAGAGTCTGTCCGTAGCAGTGAGTCCATTAGGATTAACCACACATGCTTACTGCCAGCTGCTGCTGTTTACCATAGAACTCAAGCGATGAAGGTCCAAAACTGACCAGTCCAAATCCTTGCATCTCATTATTTTGAATGTTTAGGTTGTAAATATTAGCATAATGCAAAGTCACCTGTTAATTTTTTTTTCTCCAGAATATATCAAATGCTTACATATAAAAGCCTTGGCTAATGTGCATTTTAGTCTGGGTGCTATTCCTTACCTATTTCCAAGCACTGCGCCCTGTTCCACTCACTAACTTTCCAATAGCACATTGTACCAGAGCCAGAAGCAAGCACCTGGACTTTAAGCCTTATAAAATCTATGCAGGTGTTTCCTCAACATGAACACAAAGCCTCATCAGTGCAAAGAAAAGTAGTTTTAAACTTTAGAGGACACATTAGATCCTTTATTTAAAAATATTTCCTCTATAGACAGCTTACTTTGTTGTGACCTACTTTCAACAAGACTTTAAAAACTAAAACTAAGCTACTGCTGAACATAGTGAAATATTTATGCTGTAATATAACTGTTCCAAATGAAACAGACAAGTCCAAAATTCTGCAGAAAGATGGACATGTATTTCGTTTTAGAGGTAACATTTTAGTTTCACTAAGGACCCGTCAGGTGTTTGGGTTTTTTAAATGGAATGAACTCTTATATCAAAGTTATAGTATTTAATAATTGACTGAAATACAGAGTTTAAAACATTTAAACTTTTGAAGCAAAATGTGAAAATTGAGTTTTATTCTAAATACACTTGATAATTTAAATTCTGCTAGGTCCTTCTATCTGGTTGCATACACTAGGATGTAATCATGTTAAACAAGTCCCTGATCCTTAAAAATACAGACTCATTTATTAATATGTTCTCAAAATATTATCTTTTCTGTGGTCTAATTATATGTTACACTGAAGAAACAACAATACTTATGATCACTGAATGTTTACAGGTTTTTAATCTTTAAAAAACTTTCTAGTCTTTGTACTTTTCACCACTCAGCATGTGACTCTTGCTATAATTCATGACAAATCCATTAATGAATGAAAATACATAGAGAATTTTTAAACTCACTTTTATTTAAAATATTTCTCAAAATAATAAGCAAATTAATTTACAGTTTTACAAGCAAAATAAAATTAAGCTATTTTCTTCTAGATGAAGGAGAATTAAAGCAAACATTAAAAACAAATTGTCAGGTTTTTATATTGAATTTATGAGCCTACTTTTAGATATGTAGAAACTAGCATTTCCAGAACTGCTAGCATTCTCATGTGTTTCTTTACTGACGACCCTTCCCAAGCTGACTTCCACTTTCAGCTGCAAGGGTGAGCACTCCAGCAAATGAAACTCCAGGATGCAGAGTCAAGCAGGCAGGAATGAGAAATGTACAGTGGGTTACTATCTGTTCCTCTTCTGGTCTCACTCGTTTGTCCAATGTCACAAAGAACTTAAAAAGTACTGGGGATATCTCTGCATTTCTCAAATCCAGAACTGAGTTACCTTGACACAGCTATTCTTTCTGTTCCTATGTTTCTTCACCTTACTGCCGACATGCTCTCTAGCTTTGAAAAGCAGTAAGAACCATACACATAAGTCACCTCCATGATGGTATTCCAGTTTCTTCTCTAAACACTGTCTGTCCTGAACTGTAAACAAAATTAAGAATCTGAAGAAAAAGACTGTGTGATAACATAAATGCAATGTCTCTCACACACATACTCAAAGGGAAAAAATTCAAGTCCTTTGTATAAAATATATATCTTTTATAGTTACACTTTTATTTATATTTTTATGGACATATAAAAATGATACGTCTTATTTTGAGTTGAGTTTTTATGCTTACAAAACAATGGACCAAACCGATAACAGTTGCTAATAAGTCTGATGTAATACTAGTAATGAGGACCTGAAACTTAGGATTCAAGGAACTCACCATTGTGCTCAGTCACAGCATAGCGGTGGGGGTCACCACCATAGTGGCAGCTAAATAGACAGCACTGTTAGTATGCTCAGTCAAAAAAAGCTTTCTGACACTTATCTAGAAGTCTTCCAATCCTGTGCAGAGGTTAAAACATTCTGCCTATTTTTACATGATTTTGTAGAAGAAAGGGTTGTTTAGTCTAGAGAACTAGAGGCCGAGAGGAGACCTCATCACTCTCTACAACTACCTGAAAGGAGGTTGTAGTGAGGTGGGTGCTGACCTCTTCTCTAAAGTAACAAGTGACGGGACAAGAGAAAATGGCCTCAAGTTGCACCAGGGGAGGTTTAGGCTGGATATGAGAAAAAATTTCTTCACTGAAAGAGTGATCAGGCATTGGAACAGGCTGCCCAGGGAAGTGGTGGAGTCACCATCCCTGGAGGTGTTCAAGAAACGTGTAGATGTGGTGCTTCGAGACATGGTTTAGTGGGTTAGGTAGTGTTGGGTTGATGGCTGGACTTGATGATCCTTGAGGTCTTTTCCAACCTTAATGATTCTATGATTCTATGAAAACGGAGACCAGGACAAGCAGTAAATAAATTATTGGCATTCATATCACCCAAGATGTTTAAACTTGGCTTTTGGGTTCTGTCACTTGAAGCCGCAACCTTCCAAAAATAATATTGTGTGTGTGATCTGAAACATGCAAGCACATTTTAAAAAGGAAAAAGGGTCATCAGCCTTTCAGCTCTTCCCCATGATCAATAACAACACTATTATAAACTCTGGAAGGTTATGAAGCACCATCTTACAAAAAGTGAGACTACTGCTGCTGTGCAGATACCACACTGTTTCCACAGTATTTGGAAGTAAGAAGCAGTCAGAAATTGCTTTCTTGTAAAAGTGCTTCTATTAAGACATTTTTGCTCCCTTAAGAGCACTTAGCAGTGGGATTCCAGCCCTCAAGAACAATGAAAGTGAGTTTTAACAGTTTTCACAGAGGCACTCAAAGTTGGAAAAGCAGTCAGTGATGTCATTAAACAATTTACAGTACAAAAGACAATAGTGCCAAAGTTAAGAGCAAAAGGAATTTTAACCCAATACATAGAATCCTGCTCAAAACAAAGTCTTTTGGAGGAATAGAGTTGCTTGTTTCTTTGCAGTTGCTTTTTCCCTCCATCAGTTTGGTGCACCAAATCAGGTTTGTATGTAATCAGTGCTGCCATGAAGTTAAATACAATAGCACACTATCATAACTTCAGAAATCACTTGATTGAGACTGTTACACACACACCTTATAGCTTCCACTCTTTCTCTAGTGTTATGCTTACCCTTCCCCTGCCTCTCAGGTTCTTAAAGCTGGACACTTCAGTCTGGTGGGAGTTGCGAGGCTATGGCAAGATATCAGCATTTGGTGTCTTCCACAGGTACTAATATGATTTTTATGACTTCTTCCACACCTCAAATCCACCTGGAGTCACTTCTATATGTTTGTTAAGACTTTTTTTTACATATTTTTCTTTACTTGTCTGCAATTTCATGTTACAGTCATATTAATTACATTTTAGATCTTTTAGACGCTATTTCTTTGTTCTCTTTGTTATATTTCAAAGCCATTTTGCCCAGCTGCAGGTCTGCACTGTTTTAGCTGACCACTGGTGAGTTGTCTGTAGCCATAAGCAATGCCAGTCTATGGCTCAGGTCTCGTCATCACCTGTCTGTACTCCTCTGCTCTGCACTCAGTGTTCCATTCTTAAAGCCTCTGCTACCAGAGCAGGCCTGTATATCTCTAAACTATGTCATTATGTCAGTCACAAATGTCTCATTCTACACAGAATAACAACTTATTACTACTCTCTCTATAAAATTGTGGTTGTATCATACAAAGATAAGGAAAGTAAAATAACTGGCTGCAGTCACCTATGAAGTCAGAAGAAAAAATGCTGTTAGAGCTAAATCAAGTCAAAAACAAAGCTCCAAGCAGGTCAAGAGAAACTCAAACAGAGCAAGCCAGGCCACTTCAGAGAGAGTAAGCCTCAGCTCTGAGGTCTTGCAAACTCAACAGCAAGTTGGTGTCCTGTTGTTAGCAAAGGCATCACTGTATTACTGACCTACAGGATATTACAGTTTGTACGGTCAAAGTAGAACTACAGTAACTTTTCTATGTGATACTATCACCTAATATCTCTGAGCAGGCTTGATTTCTGGAGTGGTGTTCACTTTCTCCTGTATCCATGCCAAGGCTATGAAAGCCAAACTGTGTAATGAAAAATAAATAAATAATTAAATAAAAGAACTTATTTGTGTTTCTGTTTTGCAGTAGATCTCCAAAACATAAGGCCAAAAGATTACTGTCAAGATGGGGAACCCTGTGAACTGTATATAACATGCATGTGGCTGGTAGTAGCAAGAAATTGAGACAAGAATCACTGACTGTAGAAAAGAAGCTTTTAAATCCAACTCCATCAGAGCAACAATCCCTATCTTCAATATCTTATTTTCATTCCCCAACTTTACAGCTGTGAAACCAAGAACAAGCAGAGTTTTAAAGTTCCTTTGACCTGGTGAACTAAACCATCCTGCTATAACGACTCAATAAGGAACCACTTCTGTTGTGTGAGATGCAACCAAAAGTAAATCCTCACAACACACTAAGACTAAAACCTTTATACATATTATCAACATCACAGTTCTGATTAAAATCTTGTGGTTTGAAACTACTGTAAAAAAATAGATCTGTATTTTGCCAGTAGTCAGTTCGTAAACTAGAAGGAGAAGTCCCAAAGTGAGATGAATTATTTATTTACAGAGGATCTAAATAATGCACGGAAGGATCCAAAGTTGTTATTGCATAATCAATCTGAACAAAACTAGGTGATGTATTCATACAACAACTTCATGATTTTCAAGGACAAGTGGAAATGAAGAAAAAGAATCAGCACTGGCCTGGTATTTATCAGTTTAGAGAACTTTTAGTCAAATTGCTTTCACATTCATCACATATTTTAATCTCCCCTACTGTTGTTGAAATACATCTCTTTCAAGCACAGTTAGGTTTAACATTGTTTTGATCATGGAAATATTTTTAAATAAAGGGAAAATAATTAATTCCTTTCTTTAGAATACATTACTTGAATAGATTTATGAAGCTTCTTATCAGTGTTAAACAAATGATAGGAATTTTTTTTCAGATAACTAAGCATTTTGTTTGAATAAATGAAACAAGTCATATTAAGAAAATAGAACACAACTTTTCCTAACTCTAGGCTTGACATTCTGGTTTATTCCTACTGAGGACAATGCTCTCTGAACGACTACTTCTACATCTTCAAATGAAGTTAAAAAGCAGCCAAAGTTTCTTAAAAGAAAATATATTTCCTAAAGCCTTTGTTTTCTTTGTTCCATTCCTCTACCCTCTCTACAGTCTCTCACTGGAGTGGGACTCATGTGGATGAGACACAGCCATGAACATCACTGAAGTCTTCTTTTACTTCACAATCTGTGTAGGATCTTCAATTTGCATAGTACCTCACCTTGCTCTAAAACCTCCCATCTCTTCCACAAACAGTTTTCTTTCAGAATATAAACCACTCCTGCTTGACGATTTGATTAAACAGCTATCATGATTTGGCTGTTATTGACATCCCAATAATTGAAATCCTGTCATTTCCCACTGGTTTCCCTTTCAGAGCCTCAAAACATCTGATTTCAAACCTGTCAGGCTGTCTACGTTTCCCCTTGCCCACTCATAGCACGCCCTTGGTTGGTTAGATAACTCTGGCTGATTAGCATTTGTACCCGATTTTTCCTGTAGCCCAATTTATCTCAAGATTTGCAGTGAAGAACATTTAGTTTTTGCATCCAAACCTCATCCCTGCTACTTCTATTGCCATTGCTAATGTGACAATACATATTAATAGGGTGTCTCTTCTCTACCTTCCGTCCTAGTTCTGAAAAAGCTCATACAATGAAGAACATTTTATAACTTAGCCATTTATGTGCACAAAAAATCAACCGTATGCTCTTTAAAATACCAAGCTTTATTTAATTAATAGAATACCAAGCTTTATTTAATTAATTGTTTCCTGAATCATTCCTGTGCCTATCAGCAGAACAGAGGAAAATTCTCACTATTTGAACAGTTGAAATATTTGCTTAATCTATCACCTAACATCACTCAGCACACCAAAATTAACTTCTAAAATGTTCGGCACTAGGTTAACATCTTAAATCAATCATCAGTTAGAACCCTACATTTTCAACAGCATGATCTGGAGGGAAATTTACTCATTATGCTATTTTGATGAAGAGAATCAAACTAATAGAAAAGATTTCCTGAAGTTGTTAAGAAAAATTTCTCCTGTATTTCCGTTAGTTTGGAAATTAGTTTTTTTACATGTATCAGAGTCAATGGCAAATAGGTTTTCTTTTAATTTAGAGTATCTCTAGAGCTTTGATTTCTTTATATCAAACACTAATCTGCTAGAGACTATCACCAGCAAACATCTTCTATGGCCAGTAACAGAACAGACAGAAGAACATCGTGATGTTATGCTTCAATTTTAAATAAACATCACTTCAGCTTGGTTGTAGGTTTCTGAATTAGCAATGCTGCAGTGAAGATTCATTACATATAAATATCATGCAAATAGCAGATATCTTACCTGCTTATAACTTATTTTTCATCAAATGTCAAGATTTCTTCAAGTTTTTAAGACTCGAGGAAAGGAAAGATGAAAAAATGGACAAATACAGACATATTTGTGTGTTAGCTGCACTAGTAATCATGGATTTCTTCAAATAAACAGTAGCATAACACCTTACAGGAAAAATTGTAGCCACCATGAATTTGGTCTAGACTCTATGTGTACTGCATGATGATTCAGAAGATCTGGGTTCACACACCATCTAAATCATGCTTTTAATGCAGAGACACAGGTAAATCATCTTGAGTGTTCTTCTGTTTCCTACTGTATTTTATACTAATGCTTTATTGTTCCACATAGGTTTTGCAAGGATAAAGACAGTGACCAACAAGACACTTGTAGTGTGCAAAAAACAGCTTTTAATACATATTTTTATATATTCTACCACAGATGTAGAGAAGGATCATCTGCTTCCTAAAATGTTGGCTCTTTTTCTATAGTCAAACCATCCATGCATGCACACAATATAATCTTATCAGAAACTTACAGGAGAGAGGAACTGCAACATCTAAGAAGGCTGAAGGAGTGCTATTTCCAGGCTCTTGTTCTCACACATTATGCCACAACCTCATTATATGATTTTATATTCTTTTGGCACAGGGTCTGTATGTCTGTCAGCAGAGGATTAGGGCTTGGAAGTCTACAGAACAGTGCTGAGAAATCTGAGCAAATGGAGTGAGAGAGCTCTGCGTTTTCCCACTGCTGGATAGGTTGTGCACCAAAGATGTAGAGCACCTCTTTTCCAGCAAGCTCCTCAGACATTGGTCCCACATGTTTAACCTGTGATGATCAATAAAGAAATTTCTTGAAGCTGTTAAATACATAGTCCATTGAAGTAGGAGCTTTAAAAAATATTTTTTGCATGTATTAAATAACTACAAATGAAGAAGCTGTAGAAATTTAAATAGACTGAGTAACTAGTGACACAATAATACATATTTTATCTTCACTGTTAGTCTTGTCTGTAGGTCATAAACAAAGCTTTTTAGTCTGATGCCTAACCAGCATATCTCAATTTGAACTGAATTGGGACACAAATTAACATTTTAAGAGCACAAGTTTGCAAATACTACAAGATAACACTGCCAGCAGCACTGACACAGGAGAAGGTCAACTTTACCAAACACTAGGACCTGATTCGCATCCTCCTACCCCCCCCCCCCCACAATGCACAATTCTGGTTCACTGTTGAGGCATTTGGGCTGATCACATCAGCCGAGGCACCACCATTTTGAACACCACATTTTCCCTGAGACTAAGCAAGACATAGCCACATGCAAGCTTCTGCCAATCTGGCACCTAGAAAGTGAATGTACTCATCGCTATATATACACTTACAAAGATATCTTTCCACAGCATCCTGGGAAACCCAGCCCATCAGCTAATGTTAAAGTGCCATAGTCCAAGAAACATGTCACTTGGTAAGAAGTCATACACAATAGAAGTCTAAACATAAAGTAACATAATCAGCACCCTTCAGGCAGTGATTTCTGTAGATAGTATCTACTAGTGGCAATTCCAGAAATTAATTTTACAGAGATGCTACTGTTGGAAATTTAAAAGAAGAGCTGCACAAATTTAGAATAACAAACTTGGTCTTATTAAAATTTATTAAAATTTATACAGATGGCTTGTCTAATAATAGAACTATGACAGACAGTGATCAACATAGAGCCATAAATAGT
Source organism: Pterocles gutturalis (assembly GCF_000699245.1). Lineage (NCBI taxonomy): Eukaryota > Metazoa > Chordata > Aves > Pterocliformes > Pteroclidae > Pterocles > Pterocles gutturalis. Next base: position 11,644 of record NW_010144694.1, read on the forward strand.
ACTGATCGTCCTTCAGTTGCACCATTTCAGATCAAGCCAATCAGTATTAGGTGCTAGTCACAAAATTAACAACTTGCTCAGAAGTGAATCTTCTAGAAAAGAGTATAGTATTTACAGAGATTAAATATTACAGTTCACCATGAAGCAAATCCTAGCGTACAGATTTCATCAAAAAGACCTTGATTTTAAGCTTACAGTCATATCAATTGCTGTACATTTTACTTTGTACATTCAGAGGCTACCTGAAAAACAACAAAAATTTACCTCAGAGATATATGGTTTGTTCTGAATGATTGCTCTTGGACAGATTCTGCATATTTCTTTGAACCAAGCAAAACAAAATAAAGCATGGCAAAAAACCAATCCTACAACTCATATTTAAGGTACTTGAAAAAACTGTAATGATAAATATTGACTTCATTATCAATTAAAAAAAAAAAAAACACTATTGCTTTTGAGCTGACCAGTGAGTTTACATAGATTTCAAATCTATACCTTCAGTAGAAATCTCTGTCTCTCTTGTTTTTGTTAAATGAAACATATTCAAGTAGAAGAGTAGCCAACTTTATCTTTCTTCCTTCCTCTCTCTGCTTCATCCCAATGTGTTGTCCTTACACAGTCATTGCAATGTTTTCCATCAATACAGAAACATCTAAAGAATGAGTGAATTTCTAACCTGATTAAAAAAACCTATGGAGTGATGAACATTATGGCTGGTATGGGTTTATAGACAATAAAACACAGTTTAGGATGAACATTATGGCTGTTATGGTTTTATAGACAGTAAAGCACAGTTCAGGACAAGCCTGTAACACTTTCACCAGCCCCTTCAGAGAAGAAGGGAAAGTAGCCTATTACCTATCAAAGCTGTTATCATGGCAATGTGAGTAGTGTTTCTGTCTACCAGTGTTACACTAAGGGTATAACTGAAGATAATCCCCTTTTCATGTGGTAAAAGCTGAATAGGATCTCAAGTAACACAGATACAAAAACTTTCTTTGTTGTTGCTACAGGAAGTTTCCTAACATTTCAATTCCCATTACCACACTTCCGGACAGTGGGACACCTTCCAAGAGCAGAATATATTTGTCTCCAGAAGGTTTCAAATGACTCCACAAATTGTTAGCAAAATAAACCACAAAAAATCTTACTCCCTCTCTATAAGGAAATACACTACGGTGATATGTGGAAAGCCTTTGCATGGGACATTGAACCTATAAAACTGTACCCTGTTGGATATCAGTGCAACCGTCATGACACAGTTTTATCAGCCAAATAATTTTTCTCCATCTTCCAGATGGTTGGGGATGGGAAACAGTGCTGAGGAGGGAGGTGTCCCTTAGCTGCAAAGTAATATTACAGAAAGCGGATAGGGAACAAACAGATATTTTCATTTGTGTTCATTTTTGAAGTTTCACTGTTACAAACTCCCATATTATCTCTTCTTTGCTAAACAAGTCTACATTGTCTGTTATGGAAATGGAATGTTAATATTCCTTAAGTGCTCTGTATGGGAAAAGTTGTAATAAAACCACGACACACCCTTTAAGAAAGAATTCATGCTTCTTTGCAAAAGACTACAATATCTTTTTCACACTGTTAAGTTTCAAAAAAATAAGCATGCCCATGGGGGAAAAAAAATCCATCAGCTGTATTTCTCATGTATCCCAAAAGAATTGAAGGGTGGTGGGAAGTAATGCCATATACTAATAGTTTCACTATATAATGGTAAAGTGCAGCACTACAACACCACCTCAATGGATATGTTTTTCCACACACTTCACTCCCTGTGACATTTTAGGATATAAAGAAAAAAAATGTACACACAACATCTTTATCAAAAAGAGTAACTGTACACCTCCTCCCCTCAAACTCCACAAGGGCTTCACAGGGAAAAGTATTCGAGAACATCAAATGATCATCATCGTGCTTCTGATTCCTCAGGAACAGCTCCTGTCTGGTAAGTCTTCCTAATATAAATACACAAAAAATTTATGTTACATGAGACATTGCAGTTTCAGTAGCAGTATATCCCTTTTGCCCTGTCTCTTCTGCTATATGTTTCAAAGAGACAAGTTAAAATAAAGAGAACATCCATAAAGGTACAGAACCAGTTGAAATGAAAACCTCATTTGCTTACGTCCCTGACATTCAGGTTTATTTCTAGCCATTAGGAATAAGTGCAGATTAGCTCAGACAAGAGGATGCAGTAGTCCCACCTCCATCCAAAAGCCGCATGACTTCCCTCCATGCTGTCACTTCTGTCTTAGTCACAGCCATACCTCTGCAGTAGCACAGTCTTGTCAAAATACACCTTCACCTTGCTTCCATTACTAAGGCCCTCGCAACACAATTTATTTGTCTTACTTGAACCCTGAACAGAGAGCAAAGTAATGGTTTGGTTTGGTTTTTTTAGCTTAAACTTTGGACTGACTTAATCTTCAGCTATTCTAATGTAAAACCTAGGTAAAGGGAGCCTCAAGTAATATTAATTTTGAGAAGCATTTGCTATCAAGCATTGACCCTACCAACAATTCAGGAGTTCTCTGTGTTTCTTAACTTTAAAGATGGAGTCTTTGAACTGATTTCACAACTGTACCAAATCTTCCACTCAGAGCAGGCCCTTTACCATTTTGTCCCTCAACTCAAAGGTCAAAACGTCATTGATCCAAATGAACTAAGTCATTAACTTAATTTTAATCTATTTTTATCCAGCATCTTTCCGTCATTCACCAGCTACCAGGAAACATCATCAGTGATGTCTTTGATCACATTAACAAGATCAGGGCACATCAGCAAGAAGACTGAATGTTTGCAAAACTGGAATCTGACACTATTTTTTTCCTCTCCTTAAAAGCTGCTTGTAATGATCCCTTCGTGGCAGTTTCTTTCCCCAATTTGTCCTTCTATTTTCCTTTCAGAAGAGAAATTTAAATGAAGACAAGACTTTCTACCAGTGTTCAGGTGATCTTAGAAATGTGTTCCTGTTAGGTGGACATGAAATATCCATAATTCATGGAGGAGTAGTAGTAGAATCTCATCAGCAGGCAAGGACGCAGTAAGTATGAACTAACGTGTAGCTAGTAAAGTCATAGATTATGATGCCTCGTGATGTTGTGGGGAAAAAAAGAAAAAAAAGACAAAAAAATCTCTGTTCAGTACTAATTCAGTAATGGAGAAATTGCTAACAAAAAATACTACTGAAGGTAAATCTACAAAAGATAGTAGCTTCACATGGCCAATGGATGAAATCACAAACCGGATGTATGAAGGATGTTATCCTAAACTATATATCTCAACCACAAGCAGAGACATTGCTGTGCAAAGCAAAAAAACTTTTTGTCATCAAGAATGGTATGTGAGTCTCCATTTTAATTATCATCACTCTTAATAAAGGCGCATAAACCTGCCATTATCACTCTCACCAGGACACTGCTATGTCCAAAAGCCAATCATTTTAGGTAACAGTGAAAGATTTTTTTGCTGACCTTACTTTAGCTTCTGTATTGTCAGTTCAAGATTCCTTTCATGGCTTGTGCATTTCTATTCTTTTCAAGTGTTTTATGAAGCACACTTTGATAAAATTATGATCGTGTCTTCACAGTAGTTTCAGTTTTTGATTAATGTTGAGGTGCCTTCATAGTTAGTGTATATACAATTCTTTTCACAGTGTGTTCAATTATTCCAGTTATAATGCATGGTGAGGTGCTCTCTTCAATCAGGATTTCAGTTAAGCTTTATCTTCATAGATTTTCTAAAAAAAACAGATTTCTAAATAAATATCTGCCATCTCCTGGTTTATAGGAGCTAGGAGACATATTTACTGGGTCCCTAAAACTATAGCACATTTTTAAACCTGCTTCTGGCAACACGTTTGTTCACATGCATTATGCTTGTCCATATTACAGTTTCTTCCAAGCTTAGACCTCATTTGAGAAAAACTATCAAAATATTCAAGCTATGCAGCAAATTGTACCTCTCAAAAATCTAAAGGTCACATTGTAGCATTTTAATGAACTTCTAAGCCCAAAGCAAACAGGAAAAAAAAAAACAGTGGATATGGAGCATTCACAGTTTAATAACAATCTCAGCACAACGTGATCACTGTATCGCCAGGAGTTCATTATGTTTTTGTTGCAGGATGGCATACTGGCAAGGCTGGGAGTATTTGTTTCAACTCCTTTACTGATACTCCATAACCCTGTTATTCCTAATTGATCTTACACAGTAATTTCAACTGTAAAACTTAGACTTTGTGCAAACAGCTGAGTTTTCATCCTGCTGTATAACTAAAACAGTCTGGGCTATGAGCACTGTCTTCCCTGACATGCTTACTCTTCAAGCTCTACCTCCTGCTCTGAGGTGCTACATTTTTCTTTCACATCCTCTTTTCAGAAATGGTGGTCTCTAGTAATTCAGAGGCAAACCTGCATTTGCAGAAGCCTTCACTAAAATGAACATTGCAAGTGTGAATTCTTTCTGCTGACAGGAAATTTTTAGCATCCCTGAACTTTTACTAGGCTGAAATTGTCCCTGCATGAGGGTCAGAATTCAGACACAGCAGCACTTGACGGTGCAAATCAGATTGCCTCACCTCTGAGCTGCTTCATCTCTATACTACATTCTGACTTGGCTCTGTCAGGAATTTTCTTCAAGCACTTTCACTGTCAGCATGATAATCAAGATTACAAAATTCAGTTTCATGCTCAAGCACATTCTAAGCTGCAAGGCTGTGGGATCTGACTGACTTAGAAGTCCAGCAGCCTGTGAAGAAAAATTGTACAAAAAATAAGAAGCACAGTATATCTTTTTTGCTCATTTATAAGTTACATTCAGCATTTCTCAGAATGATAAAAGGCAGCGCATGTGGCCAAGAGTCAGTGGCTGAATAAAACACAAAGTAGGAGAAGAGGATACAACATGCCAGTTTTTGCTGGTGATGCATTCTTCATTTCTCTCCCTCTTGCATCTGCGAAGAACAATCTATTAACAGTTAAAAGTTTAATGACTCAAAACACTTCCCAAAAGCTTGCTGTCAGGCATCTGTATGGCCTTTAGGTGAAAGTGCATCCATCTGAGAGCACCTGCGAGAACACAGACTGAGAGAGGGTTCATTTAGTCAAGTTTATTCAGCTATGGCAAGCAACTACTTAACTTGTCTGACTGTATAGTATTGACTAAAATAATTAAAGGATCACTGCTTCATTGCCCCAGAGATTTTAGATTGATAAGCATAAGTACGGACTAAGTAGTAGCAAAGCTCAGGACACCACAATATCGAATATTGTCCAGATTTACTTCCCCCCACCCTCCCCCCTGACTTTTTTTCCAATATAAGGGTCGTTACCTCATCACAATTAACTGTGCCTTGTTTAGTTAATTACTCATGATTATGCCATTGCTAGAGAAATTTAAACATTATAGGGATTTTTCTAACTCAGAAAGCTGTTTATAAAATACCTCCTCTAATCAAGCAGTAATTACGTTATTCCCTGCTAACACCATGAGCATGTTGACCCAGCTAGTCATGTTCTGGCAACCACAAAGAGAAAAAATACATAGCAACAGTGACTACTCCATAGAAACAACAGTTCTGGAACAAAAGGAAAATACACAGACACATTTTAACTGCTCACACTTGGTCATTTCACTGCTCTGGGTTTATCATTTCAGCAAAAAAGGTTGTAGAAAAAAAAATCAGTTTTTATTTAAATAATAAATACACTAATTGTATAAAAATGTTTAAAATAATTTTTTTTCAAGCTCAAAATTGTCTAGTCAGATGATAATAAATTGTGTAATTGGCCAGGGATAGGTTGTTTGAAAGAAACAAAGAGTCACAGAGCTCATTACCGACTCCCACTTGAGACTACAAAACAGCAGTGAACTCTTCAGGGTGACTAGGTACCCAAAAATTACCTTTAGAGAATTTCAGAGTAATGCCAACATATGGGGGAGTACACACATAACTGCTAGGTCTCACTTTTACTCTTCTCCCAATAAATTAGTATCAAGCTAGAGGAACCATTGGTGCAAAGCCATGCTTAGCAATAGAAGCTTATAGCATAGCTGTTGCAAAAGGCAACAGCTTTTTTCTAGCCTCCTACACTGACTTTGTTACCTCCTTTCTCCACTGGCTCCATCTTTCTTAGTTATCTTCTTCCCTGTTCTCATATCTTAAACCTCTGTGTTCCCCAATCAGCTCATACTCCTTCCTTCTTCCCCTACTCCCACCTGATTTTAACTGTACCCTAGATCTTCCTTATCTTGTTCTCTACCTCTTCCATATGCCAATCTTGGCTTTATTCCCCAGTCTTTTATTCTTCTCTTTCTCAACATTCTCGGCTATTCCTCTCTCAGCTGGTACTTTTGTCCTCCTGCATGCGGCCAGGGCACCCTGCAGGGAAGCTGGACCCCAAGGAGATCTTTCTCACCCTTGAGGAGTCACAAGAAATCACTGTGGATAAAGTGTCTCCAGACAGCATATTGGAAAAGCCAGAGGAAAGCTGAGGACTAAATCATATGTAAACACTAATGACAGCCCTGACAACCCTCTGCACTGCACATGCAAACCACAGTTTCATCTTCAACTGTAAAAATTTGGCCAAGATACCAGCAACTGCAAAAAATTGTATCCTGCATGAAGTATCAGATAACTTTTGCTATCAACCACGGCTTATGTGCCCCTTACAAGTTATGCCAGCTAGAAAGAAATATGTTTAATTGCTACATTGCTTTCTCAGGCAAGGTAGTTCAGAAAATTTCTATCAAGCTTAAGACTTACTGTATTCACTCAAATAACCATCTTCTACTCAAACACTCCCCATATCTTCTGTGGTCAACTGCAGTTAATTTCTGTATTTTCTTACAATGTGTTGGCATCATATGCAGTCCTTCCTAAGGAACTTGTATATCTTCTTTTAAGAGAACACAACTTTCCTGCTGTTAGTTGTGGGGTTTAGCATACAACATCCAAGACATTATGGCTTAAACCAACAGCTTTTTCATTCTAGTTAGTGTCCATTCCAGATATAAGTGTTTTCAGAAGTACTGCACTATCTTGGGCTTTACATTTCTTAATGCCACTTCTATTTTTCATTAGAAGTAGCTAAAGAATAATTCTATCTTGCAGGTTTTCTATAGTCAAATTGCCAGTGTCTTCAAAATTTCCTAACAGTAGCATAACATGCCCCTCAAAGATAAGGTGAAACTCAGCTGTATTGCAGTGATTTGAAAGCCATACTTTTCTTTATTCAAATACATATTGCTTGATTTGAGACTATCCGACAGAGGCTGGGCTTGTTTTTATATATCCCCAGAAAACACAAGATGCATACAGCCTCACTGTAAATAATATCAATTTTCAAACATATTGTGCTTAAGAACTTTCATTTTTCAAAAACACCTCAACATATGCCTTTCAAGCACTCGTTCAAGAGACAATTCTATCAAGCATTTTGCCTTTTTTTTCCTCTTTTTTCTACATATAAGTCACAAAATCATTAAGATTCTTCTATATTTCTTTTTTTTAAGCTGTTACTATATTTCCTTTGTCACTCTTGTATTGTATTGTCAATAGAGGGAATGAACGAAACATGGACACTTTGCTTTAAGAATAAGATTTCATACTAAATATGCTGTATGGAAAGCAACAATGTACCCAGAGGTTTTAAGACCCAGGAATTTCAACTAAACTTTTAGGGCTTCAATGCAAGCAGGTTTTGGTTTGGTTGGATTTTTTTTAAATTCACTTTTTTTCTCCACAAAGTTCTGTTGCATTCAAAGGTTTTCTGTCTTTTTTTTTTTTTTTTTTTTTTTTTTGGGGGG
>NW_010144694.1:19501-29372 GCF_000699245.1 Pterocles gutturalis
TAACAAACTTTTATTGTGCTAAGGAAGCAATCTGCAATGTTAACACAGTTCTGCCCTAATTATCTAGCTTTACAAAACTCTTTTACACACAATTCAAATAAATAGCGGCAGAGGCCTGAACCATGCTCTTACTTCACCTCAAATAAATGCTTTTATGAGCAGAGGTACCCTTGAAACACAAAACCTAAGATTTTATTCTACTATTGTCATTTTCCATTATGACTGTTTAGCTAAAGCAGCAAAATAAATTTGAAGAGTTCAACAAGTCAGAACATGCAGCATTTGAGACATATTTTGCATACAAAAGTAATGTTGAACAAATTAAAGAAATCAAGGTTATTAAAAGAAAGTCAAAGTTTTATGACTCATTGCTACCAGTTTATCTGCCATGAGCTTTTTCCTCCTTATTCCAATGCCTAGCTGCTACAAAGTTACACACGAGTCCAAGTCAGGGTGCCTTTCACAGCACAAAAACCCTGAGATTTGATGGAAGGCTGCTAACTTCAAAAAAATAGAACACATTTTGTATGGGATGTCCCCCTGTTCATCATATTCCTGAAACTAAAGACTGACTGCTTCACAGAATGCACACAGCAACGAACCAAACTCTTGCATTCCTTATTAGCTCTATCCCTGAGAAACTTCGCTAGCTCGGTATGCCTGGTTTCAGTGACAATTCTCTTGCTTGGGTACTCCTGCACCTACCTCTGACACCACAGTGTTTCTATGCATCATAAGCTGAATGGACATAATGCAGCAATCACACTACACCTGCAGTCTGTTGTTCCTGTTTTGCATCTGCCAGTAAAAATCGACTTCAGACTTCAACAGTAACCTCTAGAACAAAATGAGTATTTATTTCATAGTGTGTTCCAAAGTTAACTACGGAAAGATAAAGCAACTGCACTGTCACTCCTATTATTCAGGGCACTTGCATCAATGCTAGATTTAAAAAATATCCTTTTGTTGTATAAATTATGTGCCAAAATTATTTGAAATCTAACTCACACAGCAAAACTGTACCTTTAAGCCACAAGAAACACTGTGGTCTACAGCATTTGAGATCTGCAAACAAGATCGTTAATGATTTTTATCACTAGCACACCTCCTTTAAATCTCATGGAGATTAATTTGAAGGGGCTCAAAAACAGGTACACTTGATTTACAGAGTGCAGGATTCACGCCTCAGAATGCAATCCACTACATACAGCTACTCAATCTTATTTGTTAAGTTTAAAGCAGGAAGTGTCCATACACTAACACCAAACCTGAGAAGAGAATTAATTTTATCAAAAGCTAACACAACATGAAAAAGTACCTCTTGATAGCACATTTCTGAACAAGCAAGCAAGCATGCAGTTATGGTGGCTTTCAGGATATTTAAAAGCTATTTTTTGAAAATTATATAGATTTTTTTTTTATTCCCATATTGCTGTGCACATCTAAAGCCACAAATTTATAAAAATTCCTACAGTTCTAATGAGCTACACTTATCCACTTATTCAGTCGCAGCTTAAGACCTAGAAGATTGCCTCTCTTGTATTATTGACACTGAAGCTCACACCATTTTTACATTCTCAACATCACGAATTTTTCATACTATGTTGCTTATTTTTACTACAGATATTATTTTTGTCAAAATAAATAATATACTCCTTTTCCCATGATAAAAAAGAAAAATTTAAATCACGATAAACTTATGAAAACAGAAAACCCATATGTTTCTTTACTGAATTATCATTAAAGCAATTATTGCATTTTGGGTTTCTTCAGTTTCTGGACAAATGGATCAGATAAGGGAAAGGCAAAAGACATTTATTATCTGTCCTACATACTTTAGTCTGCTAACAACAAAGTTTTATGATCCATAACCCAGTTCCCTCTAACACAGCAGAAGTTAAACATTGCAGAAGTCTTGTGGAGCACTATCTTCAAAACTGTCTCTTCAAAAGTAAATATAAAGCCTTAAGTATCAGGAATTATTTGAAGGTAACAATAATTAAATTCAGTGTTTTACTTCTTTAGAGGATGCATCCTCATGAACATTTACAGTAGCTTAACATTAAACAGCAGTTTCACAGACCATATTTAATACTGCATAGCCTCAGATTTGGCCAAGTAATTTTTATTGGGACTCTTTCTTGAGCCTCAGAGGTCATTACTTCTTGCCTTATAGCATCACACATGTCTAACTCAACAAATTTTATCAGACACAGAGGATGAACTTTTCAGCCTCCTCAATAACCCAATATATACGCTTTCCTACTTAGAAAGAGGCTGAATCAGTTCCATAAATAAATCTAGAAAGAAGCTCCAGTTTCCACAGACAATTCCCTAAGCCACTTAGCAATTGCTTCTACATGGATACCAAAGCATCTGGTTTAAAAAATAAAGAAAAAAAAAGCTGTTTGAGAGAGCATCATATACTAAGAATTTAAAAATCTTTAAAACCCATACTTTTCCTATACCTATAAATGCATATATATTGAAAAGTATGCAACTATGCACCCTACATGAGTACTGTATCGGTTACATTTTATTGCATATCATGTAGTAGAAGCTGCTTGTTCTTCAGGTGCAAGCTATGGCTAGTGCTATGGTAGTTCCCCATAAAGCTAATTTTATGATTATGGAAAGGCTCTTCTGAGCTCTTCGGCTGTGAACAGTTTGAGTGGCAAGGCAAGCCTTTGCAAACACCCCTAAGATTAGGCCAAAATGTTAAAATGGCATTGGGAAATAAAGGCCAAGTTCTGAGGGAGGCTGTTTTATCAGATAATGTTTGTCAAGGAATAAAATATGCTGTTTTCCACTAGCATTAGCCAGAATGAAGCCATGCCAGTGGAAGAAGACATCTGAATGGCTGGCAAGGACAACTGCCTGGAGTGCGAAGGCAGATGCCATCCTCTGTGGCAGAAGCTAGCGGAAAGCCAGAGAAAATACAGAAAATCTTATCAATTAGTGGAATAAAAAAATAATAATTTCTGTGCATCTTTAGAAGCCATGGAACCTGATAACACACAGGAAATGGAAGAGAAAGTTATTCATGACAGACTGCACACCTTGTGTCTGAGCAGACAGGGTATTTTGAAAAGTTCACAGAGAGAACGCTTTTCTAATTCATAGTCTTTCTCATTTACTGCCTGAAATGCAGCACTTAGTCATTGTTCGCTAGACACACAGATGACACTTTCTATGTACAGAAAGCAATTTGACTATGAAATAAAGTGGAGCTAATGGCATGGAAAGCACAATAGCAATAGCACTGGTTTTCTAGGTTAGGTTAACTTGATCTAAAACAACAACCTAATATGCCTTAAAATTTCTGCTACATGCATGAAGTTTTAACTGAACTGTCACTTCCTTTTTTTAATTCTCAGAAAAAAGCTTTTTTTCTGGACTACTTTGCTGACACCTAGCGAGCCTCAGCTCAAACAGCTTCAGGCACACGAGCTCCTAGAAAAAGAGAGGTGGTAACAGAGCAGCTGTTCTTTTCATTACACTTGCAGTAAAATGCTTTATATGGTCATGTCTGTGATTCAGTGGTGTGCTGAATCATGTATCAGCTCAGAGAACACTGGAATGCTGATGAGATGTAAAAATGTAGAAAGACGGTAAAGAGGAGAAAGGGAAAAGAAGCACAATGAAAAGAAGTAATGGTTTAAGTCTTTCCCTCCCTGCCTAAATAACTTCTACAAGGATGACTGACTCAAAGAAACTTGCTACTGGTTGTGACTTCAATTTTTCCTTTTTGTGCCTCACATATTTAACTGGGATATCTCAGTGCCTTTAACTTCCAGTTAACGGCTCCTTTGTTGTTCGCTGTTAATGTAAAATACAAACTACAAGCAACTCCTTATTATATTCTCAAAATTGATTCCAATCTAATCTTATAATTACAAAGGTATAAACATGTCACTTTATCTTTGGTTTAGTTTGGGAAAACGGCAATTCCACATGAGATTCTCAGCTTCACTGAAGTGGCTTAATATTGCCTAGGAAACAGGCATCAGTTAGATGATTCGGCACTTTTTGAGGTCAAGGAATTCTGCAACTTACAATGGACATAAAAGCAGTCTAAAAAAAAAGTCAACCTGTTGTTTCAAATAGAAATTGAACAAATGGACCTAAGTGCTAACTACCTATGATAAGAATGATGAATAATATCCCATTTTACTGCCCTGAAAAACAGCTCCAAGAGGTCATGATCATTAATCTTGCATAAAAAATGGGAGAACACATACAAAAGTGATGTAAGTTAGTCTCTTCAGAGCTGCTGGTCGGGAATTTTTAGGTTTCCCTAACAGAACTTACCATCTGACTTTCTGAAATACATGGTTTAGCTAAAATAAACTAAAATAAACTAAATAAAATCATACAAAATGCATAAATGTCTGGATGTTTAAAAACACCAGTGCAGAGAGAGTTGTGCTGCTCTAAACTCTCAGTACTGCAAATTTAGGGAAATTAAACTTCACTGATTTACAAGAAGCCACTAAAACACACACTATGTAGTTCTTTGTGTCTTAAACATAACAGAGATGCTAAGGATTGCACAGGCTGAATACGACTACAAAACAACAGAGAACACACAATCCTGTTAGTGAAAAAACCTACAGGGTGCGCTTTTCTTACAATGCTCAGGACAGCAGATGTGCTTCTCTTCTCAGACACCGCTCTCACCATCTACTGTGGTACCAAAATACTCACTCCCACTTTCCTTTCTCGTCAGCCTGTTACCTTGGTTTAGGCACTTCAGCCAGTCAGAACTTAATCCTGCATTTAAACAGGAAGTTCGCTATCTTTATTTCTTTCTCCAAGGCATAATAAGCAAAATAAATATTTCTAGCTGGAGAAGAGAGCACACTTAAAAATACTCTGTGATTATAATCTTAACTCTCACATTGCAGCTGCTGAATCTCTGAGACCAAAAAACAGATTATGTACAAAACACTTATAAATCTATAATTTGTATTTTGTGCATGTAAGATTACCAGTTATCAGTGAAAGATAAAACTGTTCAGATGAAACACTAGCTTTTTAAATAGTTTTGCCTTGCAACTATATTAGGAATAGTATATTTGAGCATTTAGATCCAGACCTTAATCAAAGACTCAGTGTTTAAGCAGCTTTTTGAAAGTGGCAATTAATGGTCTATAAGTGTAATATTCACTTTACTGCTTAACTACAATTAAGTGTGATTAATTGAACTATTTGACTTATAAGTCAGACACTACCACATGACGTATTTCACCTTTAATCATGATAAATTTCAGACTCAAACTCTGTTACACAACTCAAGAAACAATTACCTTAAAGTTCCTAAGTTATTTTTCTGTTGCTAAATTAGAAAAAAAAAAATCTGTCATCAGTTTCCTTTTTATTAGAAGTATGCTTTTACTCTATACACATTTAGTATTTTTCATAACTCACTTGGTTTGGCCTGAGCTGCAAAAGATTATTGTTATTAATGAAAAAGGTGGACCATTTAATACGCCATTCACTAAGATGTATATTAATTGTAACTGATATAACCAAAATTATTACTCCTACATTTACCCTTTACAACAATAATTATGGGCTTTAAATAGTATTATTAAGGAAATAACATATTCCCACTAAAAAAAAAAAAAAAAAGGGAGAAGAGAACCAAACCAGGCAAGATTATTTTATCAAACAAGTTCAGAAGCAGAACTGCTTTTATTTCAAAAGCTTTCACCCCTTAGACTTAACCTTCTTTAGATGAATGGCAGAAACTGCTTTGTTCTCATTTCGATTGTCTTGATCCCTCCTCAGATCTCTCTTATCCTCACTTAATGCAAGGAACAATTTCTTCTTCAGAAAGAGCAGGAAAATGGTTTTTATCGACTGTCCCATTGCCATAGTTCGGCTTGTAAAATCCACAAGGTGTAAGATACAGTAACACGCACCAAAGACCTGAACTGTCTAAAAACAAAGACATTTGTACAGTTTTTCTCTTTTCGCTGTCAGAACCTTTTACAAATAACAAAAGTTTAATCCTTGGAACATAACTTGACTTCCATATTCCCAATGCACCCATACTAGGAAAAGAAACAAGATTGATGTGATCAAATTCACTGACAACCGCATCCAAATTCCAGATGCCCCCGGTTCCTCTACATAAACCATTAAATGCTGCCCCTTTATAGCCACAGGCATTGTGAATCTACCACGCAATCAACCCATCAAGACAATCTGGAATGGTAACAGAATTCTCAAACTTTTGATAGGATAAATGAAAACACAATATATGCCTGAAACTTTCCTATCTAGTGTGAGAAAAGCACAAGTAGGCTATACATACCTAACACCCAGCACCTGCATAACTTGGTGCCAGTCTAAGTAACTGTTTTGTAGTTCAATATACAGGTAACATTAATTTTATGTCAAAAAATACATTAGAAAAGTTACCAGTTGTCATCACAACACAGCCAACCAGCAATGTCTTAACCAGTCTAAAGAGGCAGACATATCATCTCTTCATATAGAATACATTTTTGATTCATTTGATTAAATGCTTCTGGTGAAAGCACAACAGCACAAAAGCTGTAATAGCAAGCCAGTTACCCTGCTGTATTTAAAATGTGTGCTCTTGTAACACATGCATAGTTAGGAATCAAATGTATGCCAAATGCTGAAAAAGAAATCTACCATAAATAAATCTACAGAGATACTGGAGAGAGACCAGCGAAGGGCCACAGAGATGATGGAGCATCTCCCCCAAAAAGGTAAGACAGAGAGCTGGGACTGTTCCGCCTAGAGAGGAGAAGGCTGAGGGGGAATCTTATTAATGTGCATAAATACCTGAAGGGAGGGTGCAAAGAAGGTGGAGCCAGGCACTTCTCAGTGGTGCCCAAGGACAGGACCAGAGGCAGTGGGCACAAACTGAAACACAGGAGCTTCCCGATGAACATCAGGAAACATTTTTACTGTGAGGGTGACTGACCACTGGCACAGGTTGCCTAGAGCAGCTGTGGAGTCTCTCTCCTTGGAGAAATTCAAAAGCTGCCTGGACACAGTGCTAGGAAGCCTTCTCCAGGTGATCCTGCTTGAGCAGTGAAGTTGGACCAGACGACTTCCAGAGGCCCCTGCCAACCTCAGCCATTCTGTGATACCACAACTAACATCCCTAGTTACAAGTAAGACCTAGAGCATTTTCGCTAAAATAAAACTAATTCAGTAAATAGAATGTACAACAAAATATTGAGGTGATTCTGATCCACCCCAACTTTCTCATATGGCCCTCCTTCTTCCCTTTTTCCCCAGTCTTTTTTCTTCTAAAACACAAGAATTTGTACAACATATAGTGCAAAAGAGCGTCCTACTCATGGAGTAGTATTCTGAGATCATCTCTGGCTGTACAAGACTTCATAGACCAAACACAGGGGTTGCCTATTTCCAGGGCCTGGTTTTCTGTCCTGCCATTTTAGTGTAACAGAGACAAGAAACCACTGCTTATCCAGTAAAAACAACTAGTTCCTGTAGCATTGTTACCACCCTTTTTTTTTTCAAGGATAAAAAAGAAGACTCCCTCAAAACTGCCTAAAAACAAAGCTCAACTCAGTATTAAATTTCTCTCAGTACGTAGAGATCAAGCAAAAATTTTATTGTGCTGACATAACAGAGTGTAACACTAATGCCAATTGATCAAATTTTTGCAGTCCATTGATCACCAACCCGCACTTTTCTTCATAAGGATTTGATTTCCAGTATGTTCTGTCATAAGTCCTCCTATTGTGAAATTTCTCCTGTTATGCATAGATCACGTATTTATTAATTGGCTTCTCACTTCATCCAAATGATAAACGTACTAAACTTCAAACATAACTCACCTGAGACATTGTGCTTTGGAAGAATGAAGAACAGCTTTACTCATCCTTGGGAAGTAAGGATTACCACGCAGAATTTGGAGACCAAAATGTGAAAAGGAAAACATAATTCAAGTGTTCAGTGATTTATTTTTTTATTTGAAAAAGTTGCTTCTTTGCTGGCTTACTATTTTGCAGGATACTAAAATATCTTCTAAATGCTTAAAAGGAAAACTCAAGATGTAACTATTCTATGATATACATTTTTGAACTTTATTGTTCCACAACGTAGTGTCAAGAAGAAATGCAAAGCAACATATTTTATGAGCAAAATGGAGTAAACATGTTTCTTTGAAGGCATAAAGTAATTTGAGCTTTAGTTGCAATGATTACTATTTTTTCTCATCTGCACATTTTATGCAAAACATTTTAATTGAAGCAATATTGATTTATGCAAGTTATAGAATCATAGAATCATTTGGGCTGGAAGGGGACATTTAAAGGTCATCTAGTCCAACCCCCCTGCAATGAGCAGGGACATCTTCAGCTAGATCAGGTTGCCCAGAGCCCCATCCAGCCTGACATTGAATGTTTCCAGGGATCAGGAATCCACAACTTCTCTGGGGAACCTGTTCCAGTGTTTCACCACCCTCACTGTAAAAAAATTTATTCCTTATACTTAGTCTAAAACTACTCTCTTTTAGTTTAAATCCATCACCCCTTGTCCTATCACAAAAGGCCCTACTAAAAAGTTTGCCCCCCATCTAAGCTTTGTCTAAACTCCCTTTAAGTACTGGAAGACAATATAAATAAATTGATTTTTGCAAATGACAACTCAGAAAAGGGAGAGGTATTGAACACATCTTATTTCACATGGATTTCTAGACATTCTTTGCACACACATCACAATCTTAATACAATGCTAATGGACTTCTTCGTCAGTCAACATTTACTTTCCAAGTACATATTGATCAGATTAGAAAAGAAACTACGATGAACCACTTACAGTGTACTTCCCAAATTTACTACTGTGCTGGAATCCCAGTTCACTCAGAGCAAGCAAGGTAGCTAGGAACTAATTTAACTTAAACAGAGAAAAGTATAATGTGATGTATGCTACAGTAAAGTCAGTTAACACAAAAATATATTTGAGATTATGTTTTTTTCAAAAAAATACACCTTTTATACCCAAGTTAGGCAAATTGGTGGGGGAGAGGCTTTGGGGGAGGAGGTAGATCTATTGGTTGCCATTGGCTGTAGTGGTTTAACAGAGAAACTGAAAACTTTCAGGTATTCACAGGCAATTCATGTAAAAACAGTGTTTTACCAAGTTACACTGCCCTCTGTTAAACCATGCCAAGCTCTTTTCACAGAAGGTTACAGCCTCCTAACTCTTATTTTTGTGCGAATTTTCTTGTTGTAATATAGCATCTTTGGGAAAAAAAAAAATCATGTTTTTACATCAGCAGTCAAACATCTGTTGTTTTTCTTGCCAAAGCAGGATATCTCATGCCTTCTGACAGCAATACATAAAATAACTACTTCAGTTCTCAGAGTGATTGCAACGCAAATGTTAAAGGACAGTATCCATTTCAAATAGTAGCTCTATCTGAAAAATATTTTAACCATGTTGCTCTTCCCACTCTTTTTTCTGCCAATTTTCCCAGTGTTGGTTCAACAGTTCTTTGTTTTGGATATTTTTTAAAAGACTGAATATGCAAATAAGTACCAAGAAATTTCTATTTCTATGTGCAGACTCCAGAGGTAAATTGAGACTGGCAACACGTATTCCCTGTTTAGTTTTAAAAGCCCAGATTTTCATTTTCCTTCTTCTAGATTAGTATACAGACACACATTTAATTTATTAATTGTCACTCACACTGGATGTTTTAATTTTATTATGAGAAGAAAAAATATAGAAAAAGGTAGTATAGTAATTGGAAAAGCTTGAGGGAAAGCTGCATATTGCAGATTAAAAGATGCCAGAAGCTCCAGTAAATCGTACATCTTGGGACCCACAGACATAGAATCATAGAATCATAGAA
>NW_010144695.1:0-212 GCF_000699245.1 Pterocles gutturalis
AGCTGGGAGCGCCTGCCGGCCTGGGGGCGTGGCCAGGGCTGCGGCGGGCAGCTCCCACGGCTCCGAAGGGATGCGGTGACAGAGTGGAGGAGTGGAGTTAGCGGCTCTTTGGGGTCCTAGTGCTGCAGGTTGGAAGCTCTCATAACAGATCTGTGCTCTCTGTGTAGATGAGGAACGCTGTCCTTGATCCCCTAAGGTTTGCTAGATTTACC
>NW_010144696.1:0-4122 GCF_000699245.1 Pterocles gutturalis
TGTGCACCTCTGAAGCCGTTTTAACTGGAGGAATAGATGCAAAAATTAGTATGAAGGTGGAAGGGAGGCCGAGGATTGTCCTGGAGTGGCTTTCGGGGTGTGAGGCATATGGCGAGCCTGAAAATAACGGGGAGGAGAGGGGGAAAGGAGAGAGGGGAAGGCGGACGTGGCGGTATCAAATACTTCCTACCAGCGATCGCAGGGCTGATCTACGAATTTAAATCCGTCGGTTTGGTATGCCTCGTCTTGGGTTTATTTCTTTAATTTTCAGTTTCACGAGAAATCGCTAGCGCCTTCGCAGAAGTCACTCGCCAACCCTGGCGTAGAAGGAAGAGGGCACCCAGGCACTTCTGCGCTGCTAAAACTGACACTGTTAACGATATTTGCAGCTCAGAGGGAAAAGACGCAACCGCCCTGACCTTAGGTAATTGAAATTTGATGGTTAAACTAATTACGCTCGTATTCTAAGGGGAAAAATATACTTACTGAACGCCAGCTAGTCTGGTAAATTCGGAGTTAGAACCGAACTTTCCGGATTTTTTTTCCTTTTTTCAGGAAAGCATATAAACACATAGAAATGTTTACCGCACCTTTCGAGGATATAATTGCTGACCTCATCTCATCTGCTGGTATGGGAAAATCCATCTAATATATCAAGCGTAAATATGATATGTTTTAGATCTTGCCCTCCTAAAGATATTACATTAACAGTTACCCTGGTTTAAATTCAGATTATTGTCTTTTGCGGTTTTACAGATAATGGATACATGCAATAAAATTCTATTTGAATATATATTCTATCTAACAAGACACACATCGCATCGATTTATATTTTACCCACACACACATGCACGCATATTCCAGGCTGCTTGTAATATGTTAGAACATTTCCAGCACTTGGGTATACTGGGGTACTTATCTAAACAATCACTCATTTCCTCCTCCTATCAAATGTCTAATTTGTAAAGAGAGTTAAAACACATTTACTTACTCATTTCCAACAGCACATCTATGGAACCCTTTAACTGGGGTAACAGATAAGTTTCCCTATTTGCTCTGCATGGAGAGGAAATGCGGTTACACACACGCACACAGAGACAACCGCAACTGTTCAACAAGACACATTCGACAGGAAAGCGGAGATTGTTTTATTTATATTCAAAAAAACCTCAATAACGAAAAACCCCAGCAACCCATGTTGTAAAAGAATTAAGCTCCCACCTATGTGACTGTACGAAATAAAATATTGCCCGAGTCCACCACGAGCAGGGAGCATTTTCCCGGCTTAAAGAGATCCATGCACACGTACAGACACATACGTACAAATACCTGCCGGCCAGCACCAGATGAATTACACTGGTTTATCGTAAATGTTATCCTCGGTATAAGTCCTGAGACCCTACGGCCAGGGCACTACAGCAGGCTGCCATGCTCCCGAGCCACGGTAAAACACAACGAAACGTGGTGTCTCGGTTTGTAAGCTCAGCACTACATTGGGAGAGCGGACCGGGCTCTACTTCGTGTTATTTACCGTGATTAGGTCTCAAAGTCTACTTTCTTTCTACCGTGGAGCTCTGGCGCTCGGTAACAGAGAGAAGGATGCAATTTTGTATACGACTGTAAATCTGCAAGGTGACCTGAGCTGCTCAGCTGAAGTCTGGGGTTTTTGTGTGGTTCTCTTAGGCTGCAAAGATGTGCTGAGGCAGGACCTCCAAAAGGCCTGTTCCATGTCTTTGTGGTTTTGTTATCATAAACAAGAACCCAGCCAAGACCACCAAGTGTTATCTTGCACACGGCCATTTCGACATTTTACTGCAAGATTTATGGCTGTAATAAACAATCTCAGAAACCCTTTTTTTCCCCCGGTACTTCCCTTTAACAAACTTGTAGCATCATCCTAAGCTCTCAAAGAAAGAAAACGAGAGGAAAAAAAGGCTAGCTCCCTTATTTTTCCAGGACTAAAGGCTTGATTTCACTGGCGAAGAGGAGTTTTATTAGTTAATAAAGGAGCGAGAGTTTCCTGGCCGAGTTTGGCCGAGGAGGAGATGGGAACCCCACTGGAATTAAGTTGAGAGGGAGAGAATTAATTTTCATGCACCAAGAAGAGCTAAGCCCATACATACCCAAAGAGGGGGAGAAAGGGGATCCCCCTTTTTCTTGTGAAACAGGCAAGCACTCCTGTTACCCTCCACATGCGCAGCTAAAACGTCATTACCCCGAAAGAGAAAATAATAATAACGGCAAGAATAATAATGATAGTAATAGTAATAGTAACAGTAGTAGCAGTAGCAGTAGCAGTAGCAATAGCAAAGGCAGCAGCAGTAGCAGTAGCAGTAGCAATAGCAACAGCAATAGCAATAGCAATAGTAATAATAATACAAGTCAACCTTTCGCTGTGCCCGGGCATCCTCCACCGACAGCGGTAGGAGGAGGAAGATTCGCACTAGCAGCCTGGTTTGAATTTGATTTGAAACATTTTGAATATATTTAGCCCCAGCTTTCCTCTCTTGAATGCGAGGCTGTCCCAAGTTCCAAAGTGACCGAAAAGTGACACCGTGTGCATTTTGTTTCTTATTAATCTTACACATTGACAGTCTTTGTTAAATAACAAGGCGTGCCCTTCACCAGGCGACATTTTCATATTTGTTAGACGCAGTGACCTGAAGTTCACCTCGGCCTTGGACTTAGTTTTTCTAAGAGGTCTATAACAGTGTCTTTTAGATAGCGGGGTGCTTTGCCCAGGTCACTACTTCTAAGGGAAAATTAAGAAAAAATCGCGGGAAAATGTAAACGTTATGGAATGTATCGACTGTATTCCCTCCTTTGTTCCTGGGAATTATACAACCTCCGCGGGCGGGAGCGCTCCTTTCCCGCGGTCGCTGCCGGGGCAATGCTCGCAGTTTTGCCCCAAGTTCAGCATTTGGTGAAAGCAGTGGCTTCTCTGGCACCGGGGCTACTCTTAACAACGGGATGGTTGGCAGGATTTGCTCCCTCTGTCCTGACGCGGTTAAATAAACACACGTAAAATGTGATTTGTGCACGGATTTTAAATGAATGGTCTTTTGAGCAGACCTTCCATGCCACGGAGCAGTGTGTTGAATGCAAAGAGTGAAAGGACAGAAATAATTCGTCTCAAATTATTAACTGTTCTGCTCCAGGTTGTTGCCTAATTTTTTTTAAGGAATAATTTAAACAACAATTCTGAAGAGTCAATATTTATTGAAATCACAGTTTCGACTTCTTTGAAAATATTCTTGTTGATATTTTTGTTCTAAACCAGATTGAAAATATGAAATTCGAGCCACTAATGGTTTTGGTGAGGAAGCAAATGGATTTCGGTCACCTACTCTTGAGTAAGCCTGTTATAGCAACAGCTTTCGTTCTGGGTATATCAAAGACGCATTGTTATTCTTGGAAACAATCCGCCTGCTGTTCTTTAACAAAATAGATATTTGGCTACAGTTTTTAGCTTGTTACCAGGCTTCGCTCTTACTGCAAATAAATACTCTGCATGTGAAAGGTTATATACTATCTCCAGCGAGGGCAGGCTCCCCAAATGTGCAATGCCAGGGCTCGCTACAAGTGAGCAACAGCAGCAACTTGTAAACAACGTCTGCATGCTGAGCAAACACTTGCGTTATATACTTTCCAGGCTTCAGTAGGTACTTTAGGCAAAATAACTTTGGCTAAACTGAAATCTTGCTCCCGTGTGTTTGTTCCCAAGAAATAGAGTTTGACTACCACGATCCAGCTGTGTCTCTGGCAAATAATTCATGCATACGAGCTACACAGAGGTCGATGGAGCCTCCTGCCTTGGCGGTCGAAAGGCAGCTATGCACGGGTGGGGGTGAGGTGCGCTCTTTTTCTGACTTCCTCGTCGCTCTGTCCCCTCCTCCACACCTTTCCTATCTGCTTATTAATATTTGGGAATATCCTTTCCCTCTTCCATAGACCCCCTCGTCTTCATAATTTCAAGCTGAATCCGGTTTGCAGTGATGTCCAGAAACAAATTCCCTATGCGGCATTGGCCAGGTCTCCCTACAGACAAGCCTAACCTAGGAGCTAAAGCTTCAACACCGAGGAACAAAAAAAAAAAAAATATCCCAGTAATCTCTGCGCAAA
>NW_010144696.1:4164-12710 GCF_000699245.1 Pterocles gutturalis
GGGGTGGGGCGAGGGCGGAAAACATCTCTCCCTGCTCCCCATTTCTCTGGGAGCTGCTGCCTTGGGTAATTCCAGAAGGCTGTGAGATGCGTCCGAATCACGGTGCAGTGCAGGGCGCCAGGTTCTCCGCAACATTTTCCATCGGTAGCACACTATGGCCCCACCACTCTGTATTTTAAACGAACTCCTTCGGACCAAACATACAACCGGTATTATCTCCAGCATGTCCTGTTTAAGCACAGTTTAGCGGTCTCCGCAGAAATGAGAGCAAAAACAAAGACGCGTCTAGGATCGATACACGCGTTAATAGCTTTGCTGCTATCTTATCTTCCTGCCATTTTGCAAAGTGAGAAGGCTTTACATTAAACCTCTTAAAGCAGGTTATTATATAATAAACAAGGGCGAAACATTTTGCTACCTGACTCCCGGAGGAAGCAGCATCAGCGGCGGGTGTGGGGGAACACGCGTGTTTACCTGCCGCGGCTGAACCCGAGATATTCAGACACAAATGTGGCCGATAATTCAAGATGAAATACAACGTGTATTACTCCTGAAAAGAGGAATTTTCTATCCTTTCCTCGGTAATTGAGGTCATTCAGCCAGTAGAGTTCACCTGGAGTCCATACTGTGATACACACGTAACTCAAAGCTATTTTATCTTTTGTGCTGATAGTCAAGATCTCGGCTATAACATTGACATCAAACTCTGTCTGGGCGAATGACTAAGAGTGGTGCAAAACGTAAACTTTTGACCCTCAACTTTTTGACCTGCAGTTGTAACGCCCTTAACCACAAAGATATACAAAAGCTATGCAGCTTCTTTTAGGAGTAAGAGACTCGCACTGTTTGTTTCAATAGTTCTGCCGTTTCCCCCAGCTTTCTAAGGGCTTTTTTTTTTTTCTTCTTCTTGCTGATGAGAAATCGGATACTTTTGCATTTTTAATTATTGCCTTCTTTCTTCTTCTTCTTGCTGATGAGAAATCGGACACTTTTGCATTTTTAATTATTGCCTTCTTTTTTTTTTATTATTTTCTTTAATCTCGCATCTCTGTAAAGTGCTGTTAAATCTGCAGCGTTGGAGGGAAGCCTGTTACTCAAAGGCGCTATATGGTTACAATTGCAGGTGAAATGCTGGGTAAGTTCTGGGCGTGAAGTTGGAAGGAAAGTAGCGACGAGCGTTGGGGGAAAAGCTGCAGCTCTCTGCTGCAATGGTCTTAGTAATTTCTCCTTGATTTAAACATAAAGAAACAACTCTAATTGTTTGCGAAGCCTTGTCTAGGCAAACGAGTTGACTGTGAACTTGGTCTAAAGCGAGCTCTGCTGGTGATTCCTAGGGTGTGCAGATTTATCTTTTCTGCATTTACTTAACCTGGCAGTGAACTGCACGGGCTGCCATTTGTTATCCAGAGACAGACTTCACCTCAAGCAAGGACTGTTCCACAAAATTGCAATAATTACCCAATAACCTTCATAGCAAATATTATTATTGAAAAGACATTTTTTGAGAGGGGATATAGGAAAGATTCCTTATGCGTACTATAAGGCAAAATCCTTGCAAATTTTGCACGCTCTCTAAGTCAGATTTGGTATTGTTTGTGCGTGTAGCTACAGGAACATGTGACTGTGATGGTCCATGAGTATTTGCCTTCCAGAGATATATTAGTGAGGATGCTTTAATTTGAAAGGGAAAATATTTTCAAAGATGACCGGGCGACTGTGGAAGCTGTGTTTTTGCGCTCTGGCTAGAAACTCTAGCAACAAAACGGGGAGATTTTAAAGGCAGGAAAGAGGAAGAACTAAGAAAGCAAAGCGATGTCTTAACTTGGTCATGAGATTTAGTTATGTCTGCATTTAATGTGTTAAATCTGTATTTGCGGGGAGGGAAAAGGCATTGCTCCAGTATCCAAGGTTTGAAATCGAAACCTCCTGATCCGCCCCTCATGATCTGTTCCGTTCAATTTCCCATGGAGCAGATTGCAAACTCCTCTATTGTCACCCTTCCACAGATACACACTTATTAAATGTAAGGAAATGGCCGAATAATAATTTCCCTGTAATGTTCTGCAATTAGGGCGTTTGCAGGTCTTAGACAAGGCTGCAGAGCTGTAATTTACGGATGACTTTCCATCGGTTTTTTATACTTCTGAATTAGAGAAAGTTATGCCTTGCAAAGTCACTAGTTACACACAGTAAGAGCGTTGCCGGACCTTTAATTGGCTTTACGCTTAGACATGACACACTACACTCAAGTATTTCTTTCAAAGGATTAGGTAAACTGTATTTCAATGCGCAGAACGGCACTTGCCATGCCTAAAGTAAAACAAACTCACACGCATTAATCCCCCAAACACAGCAGAAAAATAATGTGCACAGATAAGACCTCTCTGCTGATTCCCAGCGATTATTCTCCATGACATTTTCCCTCGGAAAACAATTAGAACCTGGGAATATTTTGGTAGAGTTCGGCAGACTGGGGTGGTTTGAATTTCAGATTTCAAAGCGGATTAGAAAATCTTAATGCGTTTCTGGATTTGAATGGCTTCAACTGTCCTGTTTAGGACAGGGCAGGGCCAGAAATACGGAGAAGTTGCCATTTCCAGCTAACTTTCTTTTGTTGTTAGAGAGTTTCTTGCAGTACGGGCGGGTTCATTTGCTTGTGGGTTTGGGGATATTTTTATTTTCCGTGGTTCTTGAATCTCTCTACACTCTTTTACGTGTAATATGCTCCAGAAGCCACATTCAAAAAGGTGGAAATATGTAGTAGCAAATCTTTTCGCTCTAGGCAATGAAAAATTACAATCCACGATGATACTCGGGTTCCTAAAATTTTAGTCAAACGGGTGTGCGCTTGTGTTTGTATATTCACTAGATAGCTCAAATAACGCAGTGTTGTTGTTGAATATTGAGCAATCGCAAACGGTTTGTGGCTAGTATCATTCCCGTTTACAAGCCAAGGATTTTCCTTGGAAAACGACACGTATATAAATGAAAACCAAATTTTTAAAAGGGTTTTCATGCCTTTGAGTCCAACTATAAAATTTTATGGCATATAATATAATATAATATAATATATGCTATCATATTTAACTTTCTGGTATTCCTATTGAAGAAGATGTAATAGCTAGTGTACTATAATATCTCCAGCTATTTATTATGGAAATTATTTTAAAATGTGCATTTTGATATGCAGTTTTAAAGCCTTTCACATTTTTTTAGTATAAAGTATATGCATATGTATTTGCTTAGGGTTCATAGTAAGGATACACAGACACAAAGGCTTCGGAATCCATTTATCTCACACAGGGGATTGGCTCCAAATATTAAATATTTGTAAAACTGTGAGATCTTTGAGCTGAGACAACTTAATATACTACCGTTCTTTAATGTTGAAGGCAAATAAATTGAAAATCAGAATCAGTCACCAATGTGCAGACCTTGCAGATGTACACAACAAACTTACACTCCTGAACCCCGTGCCTTTCTCTCATTTTTGCTTACAGTAGCAGATACAGCCTAAACTGCAATATTCAAACGGGATAGCACTTAGTGGAATAAAGCAAAGCCCATCTCCCAGCTCACATCAAACCACCTCATTCTTTTGTAATCCCGACTTTATGACACATGAAGGAAAACAATGCAATCTGATGAATCCCTGCTACTCCAAGCCTGAGCAGAGAAAGAGATAGTCACAGCTGGTTTTGAGATGGAGACTTTTTTTTTTTCTTTTTTTTGGAGGCAATATTCAAATCTCTTCCCTAGTCCACAACTAGTCAGCCTGAACCCCAACCCCCCCCACCCCGAGATCACTTGCCTAAGTAACAGCTCTGAGAGTAAGGATCAGGCCTTAATGCTACCCAGGGGAAAAAAAAAAAAAACAAAAAAAAAAAAACAGAGTTCCTTTCACCCTTTCATTCAAGTCCTGGAAATTCAAAGACTAAAGTTAAATCCGGCCATAAAGTTTATTGCTGAGTAATCACACTCTAGTGAGAACAGTCCACTTAAATAAAAAGAATGTTGAAGTAAACACGCAGCTGGGGCCTACCCCACAATGGCAGCCAGCAATATAAGGCAGAAAGGGAGAGAGCAGAGCTAGGGGGATATTTACAATCTTCAATAAACCAAGACCGTATTTCATAATTTGCAGCACTCTAATGACCTGTAGTCTCTTGTATTAATGCTACAAGTTACAGTCAATTGGTTCACTTTAAAAAAAAGTCACAGAAGCATATATATGTATACAAACGTACACTGCTGTTGTATACATACATAGACCGATATTAGACACACATACACATGTGCACAGCTTTATACAGGCACATACATTGATATGTACATGCATGCACAAATGGACGTAATTTAAATGTATTTATATTTATGCAATTATACATAGGATCTGGAAAAAGTTACTGCAACAATATAACAAAACACACTACCCACTCACAGACGGACATATATACATAGCTAAAGCTTTCTGCACAACTCAATGCAGAAAATAGGAATCTTAAGAGCCCCAGTACAGTCTGTGCCATTTTAATACTAGGTCTGATGTGCAACATATTTCACCAATTCATATATTATTATCATATCAGCATGCCTCCAACTCTATCATGCCTCCATAAGACACTGCCCAGATAATATCAAGCCCTATCTATTTTGTTTCCTTTTTTTTTTAATCGCCTGCAGTAACTACTCTTTGCTAAACAAAACCTCTCCAAACTTGGAGAGTCTATTGGAGCAAAGGAAGTAATTATCTTCTGCGGTAGTCAAAGTGATTAAAGCTAGGCCCCAAAATCCATCTCTGCCAAAGTCGCTTATTGTGGTTTACTTTGATTTGATCGTTAAAATAGAGAGCTAACTGCTGCAAGTGAAGGGATGGGGGCGATTTGCAGCACAACCTGGATCATTAATGGTTGATTCTGCCTCTCGGGCTCGGTGGGACCGTCCTGAAAAGCTCCAGGCAGAGAGGAAGGGAAAAAAAAAAAGAAAGAAAGAAAGAAAGAAAGAAAGAAAGAAAGAGGCGAGAAGCAACGAGAGAGAGCGGGAGCCTCGGGTTCCCCACTGTACAAATAAACTTCAAGGAACTTGTGCACAAAACTTACCTTTGACTTGCAAGGAGCCATTTTTCATACAGTACTGAGAACTTGTGGTTTGGATACTTCTGTCCCTAAACCTGACAATTTGAATGGCCAGGAGGTACACGTAGCCTGCAAAAGAGTCAAATGAAGTCCAGCGTCAGTGAGATTATATGTTATGTGGTATATAATGTTGGATGTCAACTCCCCAAAACCATAAAACTTACTTTAATGGCACCACGTGACTTTTTATAGCCAGTGAGCCTATCTGTCTGTGCTATGGATGATTTTACGATCTAATTCATAGACAAAACCCTATTCATTTGGCACCCAAATGTCATATAGCCGGAACTGGGGCTTATAAAGTTTACTGTTTTATAACTTTTAAGGGAAGGCATCAATGTAACCAGTCAGTAAATGTGCAAATCTTTAGTTGCTCTTAGAAGCTCAGAAGAGTTAACCATTCAAGCTCTGATGGGGTAAGTAACATTACGTTTATAGCAAACTAATTGTAGCGAAGAAAGACAAAAATCTTTAAAGGGTGAAAAGTGGGAACGTGGCTAACAAGGGTTACAACTAGCAGAGGGCTCGGACTTGGCTGTCCTGCAAATATACTTAATGAAACGACGGGAGAAATTCTAGAGTGATGCAAACACCTCTTGGAGTTAGCAGCGTGTTTTAACAAAGCACATGGCTGGTTGTTTGGTTTGGGTTTTTTTTTGGTTTTTGTTTTTTGTTTTTTTTTTCCAACCATCAGCAAATAGCTAACAGTTGATTTACCCACAAAGGGTGTTGATTGTGGTCCTGCGACGCAGCTTTCCACCTATTGAGAAACAAGTAAGGACTAACGGTCAAACTTTCAGTCAAAAATACTAGTAGTGGACAATCGCAGCATCCACCATTTGCAACGTGCAACAGGAGCCAGGTAAAATATTATTATAAGCTCCGCACTGGTTAATATTTTTTTTCAGAGGCAAATCAGGAAGCACAACTTCTTGCTTTGCACAAACCAGATCACAAAAACTTTACAATAGAAAGTTTATTTTTTTTTATTTCCAGTCAGTTTTTTTTAAAAACAAATTAAAAAAAAAAAAAGCTGATCACAGTTTGCTCAAACAGCCAGACTTGACTATATTTGTAACTTTGTTCACAAAAAACATACATCACAGAAGCTGCGCTTAATAAGAGCCACTTCTAAGAGTTCGTGCAAAGAGTCATATACAAAGGCACAGCAAGGACATACTGCTTGGAATCACAGTTTTCGTCACAGATTCACTATTCACTACACGTAGGACAAGTTCAGTTGATTTCATCATTTCACCTCTACAACAGCATTAATTACACAGGAATTATATAGGTAGTTTGAATAAAAATATTTTTAACAGCTTGGAGCTATACAGACATTAACACTTGACCACACATGCACAGTTAAACAGGTTGAGTGCAACACATAACATTTGTACTAAACCGGGGGAGGGTTTCTTTCTCTCCTTTTTTTTTTTAACCTTCTTTTTTTTTCTTCTTTTTTGTTTAGTTTTGTTTTGTTTTAACAGTTACTTCAAGTAACACAGCTCGCTTCATATAAATAAGTTAAAACATCTATTATTTTTTCCAAGACAAAGCCATTCAAGACAAAGAAATGTACGGTAAAAGCAGATCTACTTATACACGCGAGAGAATGGTAATAAACAGGCTCATGATTAAAAGATGAATAAGGGCGACAAGAACAGGGTTTCTTCACAGAAGTAACACAAGGAAGTTTTAGAAAGTCAACTTAGTACTGACATGAGACGCAGGGTCAGCTAATACTGCTCAGTACTTTTAATTGATCAAACGCTTAGGGACGGAATGCCCCTCCTGCAGCTGCCATGCTCATACTTTTCAGCTTATTATCCTTTTTCCATTTCATTCTCCTGTTTTGGAACCAGATCTTTATTTGTCTCTCTGAGAGGCAAAGAGCATGTGCTATTTCAATCCTTCTTCTGCGGGTCAGGTATCTATTGAAGTGAAATTCCTTTTCCAGCTCCAAGGTCTGATAGCGGGTGTAAGCAGTCCGAGCCCTTTTCCCTTCTGGTCCCCCTATGTTGTCTGGAAGAGAAAAGTACATGATTTAGATTCTCAGCAGCCACTCGGAGCCTTCGAGTCTTACTGCAGCTACCAGCGACCCGGACCGTTACTCTGTCCTGCTCGGTTTTGTTTCTGGTTTGGATAAACGCTCAACAAGTTTCCTCCTCCAGCACTTTTTAGAAAAGGCTTGGGGGAGGGGGATTAGGTGGTCTCGGTACGTTTTTGCTTGAATTTCGGGTTCGATTTTTTAAATTGAAATTTTCAGAGTTTTTTTGTTTTGGGGTTTTTTTTAAGGCTAATTCCGCCCCCCCTCCCCCGGATAAGCTGACTTGGAGGATGCCTCTGCTGCTCCTAGCTGGGTTTTCAGGGCTGGGAAAGCAAAGCTGAAGAGTGCAGCCCTTTCCCGCGGCTGAGCTGGGGAAAGCTCTCGGAAGCAGCGAGCCCCCAGCTGTTCCCCCGGCACCGAGGGCAAGGCAGATACCCGGGGCTGAAAGTTGCTCCCCTTCCCCGCGCCCCTCAAGCTTACTCCCCTGGAGTTTGGGGCGAGTCGTCCCCCTCCCCCACGGCTTCCCAGCAGTGAAAACTGCCCTCCTCGCCCTCTCCTATTCTCTTTTTAATACCGCTCGGCAAAATAAATGGGGTCAGCCGTGCCGTTCCCACTGGAGGATTCCCCTTCCAGAGGAGAGCCGGGAGCAGCTTCTGCTCCCGATTTCCCTTCGGGAAGGCGCTTTCTCGTCCTCCGCTGCCCGCCCGGGGCCGGCGCTGGGAGCCAGGAGAGCTGTGGTTTTGGGGCCGGGAGGTTTTTGTTTTGGTTTGGTTTTTTTTTCTCTCTTTTTGGAGGGGGGACTCGCCCAGAGAAGGGAGCGTGCTTCCTTCCGAGCAGAGTTGTGCTGTGCTCGGAGGCTGCCCGCTCTCACGCACTTCTCTCCCCCTCTCCCCGACCTTGCTCGGCGCAGCCACCCGGTTTACATTAAATCCTCCTTTTCCTCCAGAGAAATAAAGAACAGGGTATTTGAGGTATTTGCTTTACCATGACTTATGTGCAGTTTTCGCATCCACGGGTAGATCTGGGGCTGTGAAGGCTGGGCTGTGCTTTGGTCGGTCGGGGCACTTGCCTGCTCGCTGCTTGCTGGAGTGTCTTCCTCAGTCCCAGACGAGGTGCCAACCCCGTCTCTGCTGATGTGTGTGTTGCTGCTGGAATTGGACGAAGTGCTGGTGGAGTTGGCGAGGGAGTTTTTCACCCCGTGGTGACTCTCGCTGACAGGCGAACCGGCCACGGCGGTGCAGGGCAGAGGGTCAGGGGGAGGCGAGTGGGAAGACGTCGCAGGCTGGTTGTACCTGGGCTCTGTCGAGGCAGAGGTGGTGTTGGCCGGGTAACTGCGGGGTCTCTCATTGGCACCAAAGCGG
>NW_010144697.1:0-1261 GCF_000699245.1 Pterocles gutturalis
AAAACTGGGGAGAGGGGGGGTGTCAGGGCCGCCACGGACCCCACGTGCCTCCCCGGGGACATGCTGGAGCCCCGAGAGGGGAAACTGAGGCACGGAGCAGGAACAGCTCCCTGCAGCTGCTGGTGGGACAGGGAGGGGACCCCGGCACCTGGCACCCAGCACCCATCCTGGCATCCTGCATCCATCCCGGTACCCAGCACCCCTCCCAGCACCTAATAACTATCCCCGCACCCATCCTGGCACCCAGCATCCATCCCACCATTCATCCTGGCACCTATCCTCGTACCGATCCCAGTCCCCAGCACCCATCCCAGTACCCAGCATCCATCCCGGTGCCTGGCACCTATCCTGGCACCCAGCATCTATCCCAGTACCCAGCACCCATCCTTGCATCCTGCATCCAACCCAGTACCCAGCACCTAGTAACTATCCCAGCACCCATCCTGGCACCCAGCATCCATCCCACCATTCATCCTGGCACCTATCCTCGTACCGATCCCAGTCCCCAGCACCCATCCCAGTACCCAGCATCCATCCCGGTGCCTGGCACCCATCCTTGCATCCTGCATCCATCCCAGTACCCAGCACCCCTCCCAGTGCCTGGCACCTATCCTGGCACCCAGCATCCATCCCAGTACCCAGCACCCCTCCCAGTGCCTGGCACCTATCCTGGCACCCAGCATCCATCCCGGTGCCTGGCACCCATCCTTGCATCCTGCATCCATCCCAGTACCCAGCACCCCTCCCAGTGCCTGGCACCTATCCTGGCACCCAGCATCCATCCCAGTACCCAGCACCTAGTAACTATCCCAGCACCCATCCCACCATTCATCCTGGCACCTATCCTCGTACCAGTCCCGGCACCCGGCATCCATCCCAGTACCCGGCATCCATCCCGGTACCCGGCATCCATCCCGGTACCCGGCACCCCTCCCGGCCCCTAGTAACTATCCCCACACCCATCCTGGCACCCGGCATCCATCCCAGGACCCAGCATCCATCCAGTGCCTGGCACCTATCCCGGCACCCAGCACCCATCCTTGCATCCTGCATCCATCCCAGCACCCATCCTGTCCCCCGTGCTGCTCCCGTGGCACCCAGCACTGATCCGATCCCATCCCCAAGCCGGTCACTCACTCTCGTCGGAGCCGCGGAAGGCCACCCTTGTCTGCAGACAGGAGTCGATGCGGCGGAAATGCCTGAACAGCGGCTTCACCTGCTTGTTGGGGGGGGGCGTCTCCTCGGCCACCCTGCGGGGTGT
>NW_010144698.1:0-9295 GCF_000699245.1 Pterocles gutturalis
GAGGCACTGGAACAGGTTACCTAGAGAAGTAGAAGAATGCCCCATCCCTGGAGGCATTCAAAACCAGGCTGGATGAGGCCCTGGGCAGGGTGCTCTAGGGGTTGGCAACCCTGCCCACAGCAGGGGGGTTGAAACTAGATGATCTTTAAAGGTCCTTTTCAACCCAGGCCGTTCTATGATTCTATGAAGAACTGGAGCCCATGGGAAGGACTCATGTTGGAGAAGTTTGTGGGGAGCTGTCTCCCATGGGAGGGACCCCATGCTAGAGCAGGGGAAGAGTGCGAGGAGTCCTCCCCCTGAGGAGGAAGGAGAGGCAGAGACAACGTTTGATGGATGGACTGCGACTCCCATTCCCGGTCCCCCTGCACCACTGGCAGGGAGAACGTAGAGAAAATCAGGAATGAAATTCAGCCTGAGAAGGGAGGGGTGGGGAGAAGGTGTTTTTAAGATTTGGTTTTATTACTCATAATCCTAGCCTGATATGATTGGTAATAAATTGAATTAATTTTTCCCCAAGTCGAGTCTGTTTACCCATGAGGGTAATTGCTGAGTGATCTCCCTCTGTCCTTATCGCAACCCTCAAGCCTTGCATTATATTTTCTCTCCCCTGCCCAGGTGAGGAGGGGAGTGATAGAGTGGCTTTGGTGGGGACCTGGCATCCAGCCAGGATCAAATCACCACAACCATAAACAGGGTGAAAAAACTGCCAAAAATTACTATGTTACTCAGATTTCCAGTATGGAAAAGGCCATTGCAAAGGGAATGGGATTAATTGACAAAGTAGTAATGGAAGTGAAATGTAGCAAGAAAGATTCAGGTTAGGCAAAAATAAAACCTTTTTAATGGCAAGAGTATTAAGGTACTAGAATAAATCACTAGAAGTGGGACTACAACTTAACAGTCTGGACAATTACTTATCAGGAATAACAAAAAAATACAGTTTATCCTCTCTGGACAGGGAGGAAGACTACTGGAGTTCCTTAGGCCTTTTTCTTTTTTGAAGGTTGTAGGATGGTTAAAACCACTGAGAAGCATTAAAGGAAAATCCCACAAAAGAAAAAAATACAGTTATGAAGCACTGCAAAATTATCATGTATCTTAGGAACAGAAAATTTTAGCCCAGAAAGGGACCGTCTTTCTGCTTGGATTCCAGCAAGGTATGTACTTGTACAAGTAATCCAGGCCAGAGTAAGTGAGGGTGTCTCTTACAATCCTTCAAGATAGCCTCATTACACCAGAACTGTCAATCTTTTAGGCTTCAGTATGCATTAGTTGCCTACAAATAAATCCATCAATTCCAGAGACTAACAGAAAGCCTTCAGAATAGAAGCCAGTACCTAGCAGGCCTTTCGTCTGGTCTGGCAGCAGCAGCAAGTCACAGCAAAGTGGCAGCAGAAAATTAAACAATTTTTTGTCATCTATTCACTATCAGGGAAAGAAAAAGGAATAAAAGGTAGGAAACACCTTGAAAGAAACAAAGGTAGAGTGCTGGAAATCAACTATTTAAGCATGATTTTGTTAAAAACATATTTATCAAAACTGGAGTACTGTATTAAGAGAGAAGAAAATCTAATGAGGAGTGTGACTGAACTATATTTATTTTTAATGTTTACAAGCTCTTCCAAAAGCAAAGAAGTTTCTTATTGTACCAACACATTGGCAATGACATCTCCCAGTTCTGTGAGGAACCCCAGGCGTGCACAGGTGGAGGCATGTCTGTACTGTTTCTTCTTTTCCTCCAAAACAGACCCTAACCTTCGCATCCCTGTAACACAGACTTGACTTAATCCACCTATTTACACAAGGCACCATCCACACCCTTCTGTGATGGCCCACCCCACAGCACCAGCGCTTGCTTAATTCCCTCCTTGCTTTTCTCACCTCCACAAAACCAGGGTCCAAGCCCATCCTCTCACCCCTCTATCCCACTCCCTGCTCACCTTCCCCATGATCCCTGCCCCATGTTGCCTTGGGCCTCCTCCTGAGCCTTGAAGAGAAAGTGCAGATCCCAACACAGTCGGTGTTTTCAGCAGCAGCTGCTGGGAGTGAAGCAGGCTGGGTTATGACCATGAACAGAAGCAAGTTACCACCTGCCATCTGACTTGCCTTAAGCGCTGTTCAGACCACGGTGGCAATTATCTGAGGAAGGATGTGGTCAGATAAGAATCTCCACATAGGCAGGGATGGGAGCTTCTAGCTATCTGAGTGGCTCAAGTGCCTCAATGGATTACTCCAGTCTGTAGCAAGTATACCAAAAAAAGAACTGCAGAGAAATTATTTCCCAGATCAGATTTCATAGCTTTTTGGCTCCCTGGAAGACAGGCACCTCAGCTGGCCCAATGCATGAGACTTGACACAGTAGTTTATGTTACCTGGGCTGTAACTCCAGATAATATGCCTGCTGACTGATCTCCCCAAGCTCAGGACCTCATCTGGAGGCATAAAGCCATGCAGATACTGGTAAGTAGTATGATTTCTATCTAATTCCTAGGACCACATGCAGAAGACACAGTGGCCAGCAGGATGGTCTGATGCATCTCAAAGAGAGACACTGCTGTGCCCCATCTCCTGATGTGTGAATTGCAAACAGCATGGCTGAAAAGTATAATGCTGAGACTGACTGAATGAGACAGTCCCAAACGTCCAGTGCCTAGAAGATCTGAAAGGTCTTCACGTGAAAGAACGCAAAGGCTCTTCCCATCAGTCAAATTCTACCTGCTTGACAGGGAGTTATAAAATATCGATCCTATATTAATGATAGGTAAATTGAGGCAATAGATACATAATAACCTGCTTCAGGAAACACAGGAAGCTTGCAGTTTTTCTTGAATGACTAAAGCAGGCATAGGTAAAAAGACCTACTCCTATTAATGCAGAACTGCTTGGAACTGCGTGGGGGATGAGCACAAGATTAAGTTGCAACATTTTCCAAAGAAATTGAACCACTACCCAAACTCATTATTCAAATACTCCTTACACATTCAGACTCTTACCAAATGCACTACTTGTAAACATAGGCATAAGCATAGGAGCTAGCACATATCTAAACTATTTTGTACACTTCTGTGATGACTGCAGCTAGCCCTGAAGCCACTGGAATTCTGCTCATGACAGGACACACATGTCCACCAGATAACAAAGTTGAAATACCAGGAAGCAAATTCATGCCATAGTGATTCATGTTTCTGACTTTGCCTAGTTGTTCAGTGCTGTCTGCTTCTACATTACTTGAAGCCTCAAATATCCAAACATCTTTCCCAATATTCACACACAAAACTTCAGAAAAATTAAGCCATTTCCTTTCATGTGTGAAACGATCTGTAGGTCACATGATATCTGCTGCAAAGTAGCACAAACCAAGAGCTTATTGGGAAAAAAAAAAAAAAAAAAGGAAAAAAGAATGAACTTTCATATGGCTAGTATGAATATCCATTACTACATCAAACAGAACTCTAATTAAGTAGAAAACCTACATTGTTCAAGGACTTGGACAGAGTAAGGCAGGAACCTCCTCCATGGCTAGGTTTTTCC
The DNA here is from genome assembly GCF_000699245.1 of Pterocles gutturalis. NCBI lineage: Eukaryota > Metazoa > Chordata > Aves > Pterocliformes > Pteroclidae > Pterocles > Pterocles gutturalis. The sequence continues at coordinate 3,532 of NW_010144698.1, forward strand.
ATACATGTTCTTTTTCCATACATGTTCATGAGAAGGCTTTCCTTACCTACCTCAGAAGTTTCTGACACTTTCAGAAGCAGAGATGACTGAACTATGTGAAAACTAATTTTCTTCAACAGTTCCTGTCTTCCTACAGATATCCATATTTTTCACTTTCATGTAAATACCATACACTACAATTACACAACTTTCTAAAGTAACATTTTTGGGAGAAATGTCATGCCGGTTACCTGGAATTTCTAAGCTCATCTAGACCTAGGAGCACTCTGGCCAACATTTACAAAACTATTATCTAAAATTGCTCTTCTAAATCCATATGCTACTAGAAATTCTCTGCATCCAGCAGAGTCAGCAGGTGTTTCTGGGCATTAAAGCTTTGGAAAAAGTAGCCACTTTTGTAGAAACATAGATACGGAATTGGCCAAGTAAGATAATCACAGAATCACAGAATGTTAGAGATTGGAAGGGACCTCGAAAGATCATCTAGTCCAATCCTCCTGCCGGAGCAGGAGCACCTAGATCAGATCACACAGGAACGCATCCAGGCGTTTTAAAGTTCTTTTAAAGCTTAAGTCTTGATAGTTTTAGGATACATGTTTTTTCTATCTCCAGATCATAGAAACAAACCTCAGATCAGTTACCATACTTGAACGAACACCCCCTCTTTGAGGCTAGCAGGAGACTACTTCCAATGAAGCTTTTAAGTTGATTGCTTACTTTCTCTGCTGGCCTGACAGAGCTAGAACCTACACATATTTTTAAAATCCATCCTCATGCAGAGGGTTTTAACTGTGCAAATCTAATGTTGTTTTGCATGGAGATTTTATCAACTAACTCACAATCAGTTTGTCAATTATGAACTTTTATGAATTAGTAGCATTTTAACCTTATATGTGTACTTAGGAACAAAGTCAAATTAAACAAGTCTAATACAAGTAAGGCTGGCAAACACTCTAAACCATTCCTCAGGTCACAATCTCAACATACAATTATAAGATCCCATTTTCACACTGTGCATGGGCTTCTTTAAAAGAAAATTATTTTCTCCCAAGGTAGTTTGTCATTACTATGCTCCCACGATATTCTGTTCTGCCATCACAACCAAAGAAAACACCCCAAACCCCTCTTTCTCATCTTTGAACTAACCCTACACCAGAGTATTCAACTTTACCTAAAGCAGCTAGTTGCCAAGCACAAACATAATTTGTGAATATACTTGTTTTCCTTGTAATAATTCTAGAAGTCATTGCAAATACATAGTATCTCTGTCTTTGTATGTTTTATTCCCAAATTCTGGAGTCTAAGTATGTACAAACTGACTGTAACAGAAAGCTACCTTCAGTATCTGTGGACCCCCCAAGAACTGCACAGGAAAACACTGGTGAGGCAGGGCAACCAGTACTGTCAAGAGCAGTGCAACAGCTGGTGTTATGATACTTTCCTCAGAGCAAAGAAGCTATTGAAATTTGTTTTGTTCTGGATCCCCAGTACAGAATGAATTGCTGGGGACAGTTTATCAGTCTCTTAAGCCAGTTCTGCATGGAGACATTGAGAAAGTCAAGGCAAATCAACTAAAGGTCTGACACCAATATGCACACATTTATTTGTCTTGAAGATGTGAGTAGACGCTCTAATTCAACAGCAAAGCTCCCTGTAGCTTCTTATTCAGTTAAGCTACATTGGTCTAAGACCAATTTACTCCTGAATTAAAGCAGTCCCCCAAGGATTCAGCACAACTCATTTTTGCGTACTGACTTCATGCAATTAGCCAGTTTGCCTCAACTCTTCCTGAGTTCCCCAAGCCTTAAAGAGTTTTCAGTCTATAGCTGAAGGAAGCTTAGCTACTTCATCTCTGATGCTGAGAACATCAAACTGAGTGTTTTCTTCAACATTTTCCATCTGGAACACAGAAAAACTATAAAGTCCTCACATTGCATGGCTGCTTCCTGCTCCAAGGTGAAACTTCAGTGGTTTTGGAGTTTAACATTACCTTGCTCCTACTCTCACACTTTGACTTTGTGGAAGCCAGTTGTGGGAACTGGCATACTAACATACAAGAAACAAGCAAAACAAGTAATGAAAAAAAAAATGCAAGAGGATACTAACCCCAAAGTGGGATTTGAACTGTCACATTATCTTCTTTAGAGACTTCATGTCAAAGCTGTATCTACTGACATTGGGTTTGTTCCTCATAATTTGGAAAAAACAACCGTATCTCTATGCTCTACCATTTTTCATCTCAACTACTGCTGCGGTACCTCAGCACTTTCTGGAAATGAATCGTATTCCTCAAATTCAATACAAGTTCAGTTCAATACTAATCCTAAACTGGGACTGATATTTCTCAAAATATTCTAATAAAATAATCTACAGAAAGGATCAATGATTTTAAAAGCAAATTAGTTGCTTCCTTACAGCAAGGGCTCAGACTGCCATTTTATTTAAGTCAAAATTCAAAGCTTTTCTCAAACTACAAGCACTCAGGAGAAGTTAAGGTGTCCTTGTTCCATCCAGGGTCATTAAAACTTACCCAGACTCTCGCAGCAGTTGGACAAAACTTTATTTTGGCCTTACTGCATGGATGTTCAGGTTTCAGTAATGCTTTGAGTGCACTTGCACAGACACACTTGAGAACACACACGTGTAGATGATATCCCAAGGCGCCTCAGAAAAGTAAAGTTCCCGTATTAAGTTCATTGATTGAGCTATCTGAATTATAAACTAGAGGCCCCACTGTATAGCAGCTAGCTGAAAGGAGTGTTTAGAGGAATAAACAAATATGCATAATGTCTGATGTTTCCTTTCCCCAAAATAAATTCATTCATTATAAACGAAATGTCATATCATCCTCTTTAGAGACTTCAAATCATGTCAAAGCTGTATCTACTGACACTATTCAGCACGATTTGGAAATTGCAATCTTATCACCATGTTCTACCATTTCTCATCGCAACCACTGTTGTGGTACATCAGCACTTCCTAGAAATGAACCATATCCCATGAATTCAATCATAGGTGTAACACTTTAAAACACCACTCAAGCCAGGTGCCTCCAAAATAAAGAAGTGAGTAGTATACAATATGGGATGCACTGGAGAATGGACTTTTTAAGCTTGCACTTTTAATTCTAGATGGTTTTAAACAAAATATTTAACCTCTCAGTGTCAATAAAAAAAAAAAAATCCCAGTCCCGAAGTGATTTGTGAAGCACTATCAAGCAAGAACTTTTTAATATTTTGATATATTTTATTACTCAAAATAACAATAATAAGTATGCAAATTAAAGTAAAGACCCCTGGAGAATATTTTCATTGATTTGCTGGAGAGAAGGACCACTAGTGTCCAGACGGATTTTAGCCATCCTGGGGTCTGGTGACTACACAGCATCAAAGAGGAAAAAACATTTTAGCTTATAAAATATTTCCTGTAAACACTTTCCCATCTCTCTTATTTGGAAACCAACCGATTAAAAGAAAAAAATACATGTACACAGCTCTGCTTTCTTAAACTAATTATTTCAAAATATTATCAAAGTATCACATTATCATCTGGACTCTGAGGATTCATCATTACTGATGAACAGGAATGTGCCTTGGCACAATAGTTTCAGTGGTTGATTATGCACTGCAGACACCTATAGATAAACATCTCTATTTGTAAAAAATGAGCACTGTCTCCGAGAGCAGTTTCTGATGAGGCTTTAAAAGCAGCATCAAAAAAATGTAATGCTAGAAGGATGAGGCTGCCCAGCCCTGTCATATAGTAGCATTGCTTTCTAAGAGGAAAAAAAAAAATCTGCACCATTCTTTATGATCAGGGTTTTACCCATTTATTTGGCTAATCATTCAAATGGCTAAACAGACCTCTAATTTGAAAATAAAAACCGATTGATGCAATCACAAACAAGTTCTGAAATTGTGATTTATAAAAAAGAGAGGAAATCTTGTTCTAAGCCAAAACACAGACACAGTTACCTTTTTCTAATCAGAGCATTCATTTCTCCTCATTATGATCTCACAAGCACATTAAAATCTTATTAACATTAATTACTTCTGAGCGTCTATGCATGAGCAGCGACAGGCTTGTGTGCGTGCGCGTGTGTGTATGTGTGTGTGTCTCTGGATCATATCTACATTTATATACCTTGCTGCACTTTGCTTATAAAACATGTGAAAATATTGCTGCTAACACCAATTAGCTAATTTCACACACACAGATAGTAAGCTGCTGTCTCGCTGCACAGCTTATTATAGACCAGCAGACAGATGGACAGACAAACAGACGCAAAAAGCATCACGGTTCCTCCTAAATGCAAGATCTGAAATGCCTGGCACCCCCAGGAGTGCGAGATTTATCCTCGTAAGTCTGAGGGAACAAAACGACACAAATAAAAAAAAATAATAAAAAACACAAGACAGCCAAATATTCCATTTTCTACACAGATGGGTTCAATGATGAAGTGATAGAGACAAAGAAAAAACTGGCAGGCAGACAAGCAGCAGGCGTACAGAGAGATAGACAGAGACAGATAAACAAAGCAACAGAGAAAGAGATGAAAGCATATTAATATATGTGAATTTGGGCTAAGCAATATCAACTTTACCCCACCAACAAGGTAAGGAAAGAAATGTCAGAGCCAAGAGTCATAATAGGTCCAACTTCATAAGCAAAATAAAATCCTGACTCTCTACAAAACTATTCATGGATTCTGTTTACACTGAGCATTTACTACACGCAGCACTGCTGCTGGTGAGACTTAGCTCCACCACAAACTCCAGAGCAAACATCGGCATCTAGACAGTTCCTGCTGTCAAACTGCACCTTCCTCTTCTTTTTCACCCTTTGTTGCCATCTAATTTAGATTCACCTCTATCCTATTTCTAAATCTCGTCCTCCTGAACACTTCTCTCCTCTCTGCCAGGGGTTAAGGTATAAATAACACATCAGCATCCCTCATCATGCCATAGCCATGTTTCTCCATCGCCAGGGGATTAGCCTCCCACCTGCAAGTCTTTCAGTCCTTTGCAGAACCCAGGTGGACAATTGCTGGTCTTTTTCTTCTCTACCCAAATACCCATCTCTGCTCATCCTCTGCAATTCAGAGAAGTAACTGCAACCCTTGACTGGAATTAAAACTTCCACTGACATCTGTAGGATACAAGGTTCAGAAGCATCAAACTTTGCCTTTCAGCACTACTACCCTTTTTTTCACTTCTATATTCTTCCATTGATGATGCAATCAGGCAAAACACTATACGAGGGAAAGAATTAAAGCTTCGGAAGACAGTTTTCTGGAGAAATTTCCAGATGGCATGAAAGGCTACCTTACTGGGAAAATTTTTGAAATTAACACATCTTCATTTCTGATGGTAACACAAGTTTTTTTAGCTCGCTTCTCTCAGATAAGAGAAGGTAAATGTAGCAATAAAGCTGCTTTATCCCCAACCTTTTTCACCTAAAGGTTTCTGAGCACTTCACAAAATGTTCATTAAGCTCCAAGGCATGCAGAAGTTACTCTCATCACTCCATTTTACTGCTAGGGAACAGGGAAGAGCAGAGAGGTGAAATGAAGTACCAAGATCAGTAAGAAGGTCTGCAGCAGACTCAAAAAAGTCCTCTTATTTACATTTCTCACATCTTCTCTTGTTACACACACCCTAAGGTCACTATAAACAGTACCTGAATTAAAAAAACAAAACAAAACAAAACAAAACACACCACCAAACCGAAAAACCAAACAAATCACAGAATCACAGAATGTTAG
>NW_010144699.1:0-266 GCF_000699245.1 Pterocles gutturalis
CCTGTGTCCCCCTCCCCATCCCAAACATACACCCACAGCATCCCCAGCACCAGGCTGAGCCCGGGCAGATGGAGCTGCATCCCTGCCCCAGCACTGCCTCAAGGATGCCAGGGAGAGGCTCTGGTTTGGCTCCAGCGCAGTGTGGTACCTGCAAGCATCCCCCCTCTGCAGGGATGCCCAGTTCCACACCAGCCCAGGGCATGATGCTGCAACCCCTGTTGTTTCACTGCCTCCTGCAAAAAAAAAAATAAAATGCTTCCCAGTCC
>NW_010144700.1:0-234 GCF_000699245.1 Pterocles gutturalis
TCCCTTTCCCCTTCCCCTTTCCCTTTCCCTTTTCTCTTCCTTTCTTTTTTCTTCCTCCTTCTTTCCATCCTCCGTCTTCTCTTTCTCCTCCCTTTTTCCTTCTTGTCTTCCTTCTCCCTTTTCCTCCTCTTCCTCCCCTCTTCCTTTTCCTCCTCTTTTCTCATCTTTTCCCTTTTTCTCCTTGCTCCTTTTCCTCCTCCTTACCTTCCTCCTCCCTTTTTCCTTCCTCCTTGT
>NW_010144701.1:0-618 GCF_000699245.1 Pterocles gutturalis
CTGGCCTGGCCCTGTACAACACTTGAGACCACTGAAACGGAGGCGTGCAGGGCTGGGGCTGAGGAAATAACACTGGATGCCACTTGGTGCCTGAAAACGGCACAGCCTGTGCCTAGAGTTTGGAGTCCTAAGAAGTCACAACAGAGCAAGAGGGGCTGGGGCGAGTCCCAGGGCTTGGAGGTGGGTGGTGGGACAGTGCACAGCAGCCCTGGGCCCCTTGACTCCCGGAAAAGTGCAGTGACAGACTGGTGTCCTGGCACTGGGGAGGCTGGGTCAGCCCCTCCACTAGCAAAAGAGCTGCATCTGACAGGTAATGGAGCTTTCTGGGCCGTGAGAAACACCCTGGGCAGGCGTGGGGGGGCTGTGGTGCCGGGGCTGGGCTGGCTGCGGGGCTCTGGAGCTGGAGGATCTGGGATGTGCCCATTTTTCAGGTAATTTTAAGGACTTCCTAGAGCTGGAGCTCCCCTGGGTTTTTGCATTAGAAAATTTGAGGCTGCTGCAAGGTCTGGACCCTGAGCTGGAGGTCTGGTTGTGCTCAGCTGCCTGTGGGGTGCTGCTGGGGGGATCTGCCCTGGGGTGTCCCCATTAAATGAGGGGCTGCGGTCCCCTCCTGGCCCC
>NW_010144701.1:1022-1333 GCF_000699245.1 Pterocles gutturalis
CCCAGAGCCTCCCACCAGTGGCTCCCTGGTGTCCTGCTCCTCCCTGCGCTGCCGCCAGCGTGGCCGTGCTCCCTGTGCTGTCTGTGTGTGCCGGGGTGCGTGGCCGTGCTCCCTGCGCTGTGCATGTGGTGGGTGTGTGGCTCTGTCAGCGGGTGGCTACTCTCCATCTGCTTTTCGAGCACAACTGCGGCCCTGCTGGAGCTCACAGCAGTCCTGGCTGCAGCGCCTGGAAGACTCTATTTTGCGGTGTTCTGGGAAGATGCCAATAATTGTTTTCCATGATGGATGCTGGCCACAGCTTGGGACCAGCC
>NW_010144701.1:1388-10052 GCF_000699245.1 Pterocles gutturalis
AACAGGCAGCTGCCATGGGTCTGTCCCCTGGCCGGTCCCAGCACTGTGCCCTGGGCTTCATGCGATGCTCAGTGCCACAGCTGGAAGGAGTGATGGTCCGGCTCTGCTGGCGACCGAAGATTGGCCTATATACACGGAGGTGAGCCTGTACAGGGAGCTCATGTGCGCAGCTGGGTGGCGTGGGTTACAAGCATGCAGGCAGCGATCGCGGGACAACAGCTCCGTGGATAACATCACCTGCTGCGTGGCAGCAGGGGTCTGTCAGTGCTCCTGAGGCATGTGGTGGTGTGCCGCGAGGGGCTGGCACATCCACCCTACCCTGTGCCGGGGTGGAGCAGACCACGAGTGCCGGATCAGCCGGGAAAGGCCACACTGCCAGGCTCCTGCAGCGGCTCTGCGGAGGGACGCTGGCTGCGGAAGAGGGAGTGAGCCACAGGGCAGGGAGCAGATGTTCTTCGAGGCCATCAGGCGGGCAGAGATGTGGGTCAGGGCTCACAAGGTTGGGCTGCTGGTGGAGCAGGGCTGGATACGGAGCATTTTGGAGCCTTTGACTGGAAGCAGATTGAGGATCTGCCCATAGGAATGGGCCCAGCAGCATTGCAGCAGAACTGGGGAGATGAAGCTCCTGGGGCTTGTCCCAGTCTGGCGCCAAGGGGCTGTGTGAGAGGAGGCGAGGAAGCTCCAGGGGTAGAAACTGAAACAGCTTTAGGAGGGCCCCAAGCTCAAAAGGTAGCAATGAGCTGCAAGTGCTCAAATGGGACGACATTAATTGCTGCGTTACGCTGGTGGCCATGTGCCTTTCCCAGGCAGCTGACCCAGCCCCAGCCAGCACGTGTGCAGGGAACGGGGGTCACTGGGCTGGCCCCCGCTGGCCTTTGGGCTGTGTCTGTTGGCCCAGGCTCTTTGGGGCTCTACAGAACACCTCGAAAGGGGTTATTTTAGCCAGTCGGAAGCACTGATCTCCAAGGAAGGATCAGTGCCGCGGGGAGCCCAGGAACTACAGTCTGTTTGTTCAGGGGTGTGAGTGCGTGGTCTGGCACACCGGGTCCTGAAAAGGCCCCCCCCGCCACATCCTCCCAGCTGGCAGCCTCTGTCCTCTGCCCCTCTCCCAGAGGCACTCCAGACACTCGGGGACGCCAGCGGTCACTGGCGGTTTCTGCTGCCCAGTTTCCTCCGCTGACTGTCATCTGACTTGTGCACCCGGAAGCACTCCTTCAAGTTCTGGGCTCGGATTTTGGGGTTCAGGATCTCTTCCCCCATAGAACTGGGGAACCAGCCCCTCTCCTGGTCATGAAGACGCTCCCCAAACATCCAGCCTGAGCAGAGACAGAGACAGGCATAAATGGAGAGGGACTGGCCCTTTTTCCTGTGCTGGGACAGCTGTGCTGGAAAGAGCCCGTGGAGCTGGCAGTGCTTTCTGCAAGCTGCTCAGAAGTCTGTGCTGGAGTGGACCCAGTTTGTGAATCTAGCCAAGGAGGCCCACTTGCATCAGCAGCACTGTGGTTGGACAACTGGCTCAAGGGATGCCAGCAGAAAGCAGGCAATGCTGCCACCACGTGCTGTCTGCTGCCCTGACAGCACAGGGGTGGTCCACAGCAGAGACCCAGCGTGACTGAGTTCCCCAGCTGTGAGTGTGCCCCAGAGACCAGGACCAGGTGGCTGTGCAGCATCATCAAGGTAAAAACAGCTCCAGGTTACACCTGGGGTGGCCATGCCAGCCCTGCCACAGCCCACAGCCGGTGCCAGGGTGGCTGTGCCAGCCCTGCCGCAGCTCAGGGCAGCTGAGATTTGCAGAGTTTTAGGAGGAGGCAGTAGCTCGCTCGGCTGTGATGCCTATGCCAAGGTCTCTCCCTGGCTGGAGGACCCCTCCTGTCTGCTCGGCAGCCACCTGCCTAGAGCATGGCCTACCCTTACACAGTGACACCCAGCCCAGCCCCGTCCTGTCCCCCATACCGTCATCTGTCTTGTCCAGGATGTTGAGGACATCCGCCAGTTCTAAGGACAGCTCGTCCGGCTGCTGGGCTACGTACGGGTGGACGCACTGGATCTGCGGGCAGTCTGCCAGGGAACAGGGTGAGCGTGAGGGACAGGCGGGGATGGAGCCCGCTGCAGGACAGCACGGCTCAGGTGAGTGTACCACCGCGAGCTCTCATCTGGTAAGAAATTCCGCAGAGGCCAAGGGGTGCCCCAGCCACAGGGATTGGGGGAGTCTCTTCGGGTGGGGGAAAGGGAGCTGGGGGCACGTCACCGCTGCAGTGCCCCCTCATGAGCAGCTTGGATGGGAGGGAGAGTGCTGGTGCAGCCCAGCTTAGGCTGGAGGGGAGCAAGGTGAAGGCCAGGCCCAGAGACAAGGGGGTATCATCGATGGTGGAAACACAAGGGGAGCCCAGGGAGAGGGTCTGGCAGAGGCCCCAGGTCTGGGGCTGGACTGAGATCAGGGCAGAAGAAGGTGCCCTGGGGTAGGGGGAAGAGCTCCTGACTCACAGGCTGTGCCTCTTACCAACAAGTCTGGATGTAAACGAAACAAACTTGGTTCTCCGGTTTGGGGCCAGTGAAATCATCCAGCGCTTCATTTCACTCCTGGACAGGGGAGACAAACGGAGGCAGTGAGCATGAGGCAGTCGTAGAGACCCCGGCTCTCCGGCCCAGACAGCCCTAGGCTCCTCATTCCTCCTCTCGCAGCCCTTTCCTGCCTGTCCCCCCCCGGGGTCCTGGGCTCACTGGTGATGCTGAGCCCCCTCTTTTGCACACACTGCTTGGGGTGTGTCACCTGCCACAGCACCCTGGGTGCTGCTGGGCAGCCTGCCTGGCTGCAGGGCCCCCAGGCACGCTGTCCCCACAAGCAGTAGGATCCCCCTTTGGGGAGCAGCATGGCTTCAGAGAGACAGCAACTGGGTGGGGGGCCTGGCATCTTCTGAGCTCCAACCAGCAAAGGCAGCTCCTGGCTCAGCTGGGTCAACAGGAGGAGTTTTTCCTGGAGAAAAGCTGTCCGAGGAACCATTTATTCCCACAGCTGCTGTGCGGGAATGTTTGAAGGGCAGAGCTGATTAACTCACTTGCAGACGAATGCTGCAGCATACCGAGGGTACTACTCAGCAGCGGATGAGACAAGAGAGCTGCGTGAAGACACTGCCAGACCCAACACGCTGTTATGCAAACCCTGGGCCTGCAGCAGGAGGATGAAGGTCTCACAGGTGCTGGAAGAAGTCCCAGGCCTCATGCTCCCTCAAGGCTTCCCTCAGCCCCGCTTGGAAACAGGGCAGTTCATCTTCACAGGCTCTAGATCCTGCCTGGAGAAACAGCTGTGCTCCCAGCCCCGAGGGAGCCAGAACCTCCTGCCTTCTCAGGTGGCAGTTTTAAAGCCTGAACTGGACACACATCTAAAACCACCAGCACGTCTTCTGGGAGGAGAGAGCTGGAAAAGCAAGGCGTGAAGGGTGAGTGCTGGCAGGCTGATCGGTGAGGCTAGCAACACCTTCTGCTTCAGGGCTGATGCGCGATGCCAGGGACCAGTGCAAACACCTGCAGCTGCAGGTCGGGTGCAGCCCCTCACGCCATAACGATGTGCAGGATGAGGGTCCTGTGCACTGAGGGGCTGGCACACACACATCAAACCAATGGTCTCACTGTGCTTGTGGCCCTATCTGCAGGCTGGCCTTGCACACAGCTCCTCGCAGGGCTCTTCGAATCCTGCCTGCAGCATGCAGCTGCTCTCAGCCAGCAAGGTGCCTGGCTGTGCTCCGGTCCTGCTCCTGCAACCATCTGTGTCCAAATGTACTGCCAGCTCCTGGCAGAGCCCACCCGGGGCATTAGCTGCAAGCTGCCACCAAGCAGGTCATCATTGCTGTACAGGTTCAGAGCTGGGACACACTGCAAGAGCCATGCTAACACATGCACCAGTATGTTTGGCACCCACATCTCTCTTCTAATTCTTCAGCTTTCCCATTTGTGCCTGGTACTGTCCAGGTTGTCCCTGCAGCTCTGCAACAGCAGCCTTCAGCAGTCGCCACATCACATTTCAGTGCACGAGACCTGTTGGGAAGCGGAGTGCTGGATCACGTGCTCCCTGTGGCCATCGAGAAGACGGGACAGGATGCAGAAGCACAGAACTGCAACTGCCTCCCCTGAGCTGAGGCAAGCCCTGGCCTGGTTTATTGTTCTCTGTGCAGCTCAGCCTCACAGACGTCAAATGTGCATTTGCCCTGCATAGCGTGACTGACATCTCTATTTTCAGCACAGCAAAGCTGCAGTCATGTGTCTGGGGAGAAGGTGCAGTTGCTCGCTGTGCTGGGGGCTCGTCTTCCTGATGCTGGGGGGTGAGGGTGCAGCCCCTGGGGCACAGCAGGATGTGGTCCCAGCTGGGGCTGGTGTTCGTTAAGGGATATGGATGTCGAATGCTGGCCTACTGATAGCACAGTAACACCAGGCTGGGGGTGTGCATCGTCCCTAGGAGCTGTTTAGCTGGTGGTACTCGTACACCTATAATAGCACAGACACTGTGCCTAGAAAATGTGGGCCTGGTAAGGCTTGGATCAGTGAGAAAGCCATGCCCTGAGCTCCAAAACAATGAGGTCTGTGTTAGCGTAACTGAAATAATTTGCCCAGTCTGAGCTTGGTGGAGCCTGAAGTGAAAAATCAGTGAGCCAAAAAATCCTGTATCCAGGGAAACAAGGAGGCGCTGAGCAGCAGAAAGGCTGTGGAAGGCGCTGAAGAGGCAGCCTCTTCTCCCCCCTTTGCCTCAAGCAGGAGCCACTTTGCTTCACAGGGCTGGGCAGGCACGGCCTTGATCTTTGTGAGCAAGCCGGCTGAGCTGCTGGAGTGTGGACAGCATACAGCCTTCTTGCTTTCACTTTCTGAAAATACTGCGGGCTGTAAATCAGGCAGGCTCCTGTGCCAGGGCTGATTTCTGACCTCTCTGTCCCAGAACACAAAGTGCCTGTCTATCCTCCACCCTGGATGCTACAAACGCACCATACAGGAGAGAAACCTGCCTCACTCACTAGTGCCTTTCAGTAGGAGAGGACAAAGGCAGCCTCAGGAAAGTGATGCTGAGCAGAGAGGTCTGTAGGGCCAGCCCAGCTGCTGAAGTGGGATCTCTGCTGCGATCTCTGCCTGACCCTGGTAAGCCCGGAGAGCCGGTCCCCATGCAGGGAGACAGCACAGCTGTACTCACTGGGATGATGCCTTCAGCATGTAGCTGGCCTCCCGGTCGTCTGCATTCTCCAGCAGCCTCAAGATGAAGACGTTGGCCAGACTCTGCCCCTGATCTTCCAACTCCTCTACCCGAAGAAGCCCCCGGGGAGCAGAGTCAAACACTTGGTACTTGTCCCTGGAACAGGTTAGAGAGGAGATTAGGAAAATCTGCAGTTATCCCAGGAGCCTTTGGCTTCAGCCACCCAGAACTGTACTGAAGACACATACCAGGAACCGATGCATGGCAGGGGGATAAAAGATGCCCTGCTGTGGGAAGGGATGAGCGGGTGGCTATGAAAACCCATCGCAAAGCAAGAAACCTTCTTCTTGCTCTGCCTTAGGCATCCTGCATGGCCTAGAACAAGTTGCTTGCTCTGTGCTCCCCATGTACAAAACACAGATGGTGCTCCCTCAGAGGGGACTGTGAGGCTTAATTTATTCCTATTTGTAAAATGTCTCTGTTTTCTGGATGCAAGCTGCCGCAGAAGCAAAATATTTCCAGGCATACAGACACTGCGGCGACAGGTTTATTAGAAACGTTGGACTGGCAAGATGCTCCCTACCGGTGAGTCTAGTTAATGCTACAAAGAACGCGCTGTTCTCTGGGACCCGTCTGTGCTGCTATATTTCACTAGTGTCTAGTTGCACAAGACCTAGTCCTAAGCACGATGACATTCTCCTCCTCCTGGGGCAGGTTACACCATGTCAAATATAACCGCTAGCCTCAGGCCTAAATTTATACCCCTCCTGCTGCTCAGATTTTCTAGCCTGCTTGCTTAGAGGTTTAACTGACTAAATCTGAGCTGTTCTCCAGGCAGTGATGAGTCAAAAATCACTTATTGACAGGAAGACAGGCCTCCTGGGTCAGCCCACCCGTTGATGTAACTCACTGCCACCCTGCAGAAACTGGCGAGTACAGCTTTGCTGATCCATAGCTCGGAGACCTGGCTTAGAATCTGTTTAAGTCCTGTTTGCCACAAATTTTCAGCTGGAGAGAGCTGTGCCACCCAAGAAGAGTCAGCTGTGCTCAAAACCAAGGGGGCTGCTGGAGGGAGGTGTACAGGTCAGGCCAGGATACCCTCCGCGTACCTGGGGGCCAGGATGGGGACACAGCATCACAGCTTGGATAAACCCAGTGGCAAACAGGACTAATGAAGTGCCCTTCGTACTACATGAATTTTGCACTCACCCAGGAATTTGCCGGCAAATTACCAGCAGATCATTGAAAAGGAACAAATAGATTTCTCTGAAGAGTTTCTTGGTGCGAAGTGTTCGTGATGTCTTTGGACCGTTCATTTGCTGCAGTTCACCCTGCTTCAGCAGCCAGCGGGAGTGAGAGATGATGGGCACAGACTAGAAGTGAGGAAAAGATGGCAAAGATCAGGAGAACAGCAAAAATCCATGGGCTTATGCAGTCAAGATGCAGAAAGCAGCAAAAGGTGCAAAAGGAAGGGTGGTGAACTCCCATCAACACAACTTGCGCTGCAGAGGATGGAGCGGAGCTGCACAGTGAGGGCAGCATGCTCTGCCATCCACACCACAGCCCGGCACAGAGCGTAACGGAGCTCAGACAGGGACAGGGGCCTGAGAATGAACAAACACTCAAGGCCAGTGATGCCGGAGTGCCAAGAGATGGATTTAAACACCAGGTTATGCCTTGCACAGCCTGATCTTTCTCTGGGAAATCCCTTGTCTCATCACTGGGGCTGAGCCTTTCTGGCCAAGAAGACTGACTTTCAAAAATGTGTATTTGGCCTTTTGGCTACAAAAAACCCCAGGTTAAACAGGTTCTCACTGGTTGGGTCTGTACCAGCCAGGAGGAGATACTGTCCACGGAGCCACAACACCACTTCTGATAGAGTTTTACCACATGTTGCATTAAAAACAAGAAGCCCAAGCAGCACATCTCATATTAGAAAAACACTACGCTTCCAGTCAAATGACTGAAATATTGGAAAATATCTGTGACTGCTACTTTTTCCATCTTTACTCCCTCCCTGTGTTTGTGACATGAACAGTGGCACAGGCTGTCTTTCCTCGCTCTTGCACTCATTTCACCAGAGAAGCCCTGCCGGCACCAGTGCCCCGGGCACACCTGCTCCAGGGATGAACAACCTCCTGCCTGTCACTGCAGCCTCAGCTTTACAAGACATGAAGGAAGCCTTGTGGCTACCCCAATCCAGTGCTGTCCCGTGGACTGTGGTCTAGTCCTGACACACTGGTAAAGCGCTCTGGAAAAATCAAATTCTTGGGTGCTCAGTGTGGCTTTCCAAACACATGGCCTAATTTTCTTTTTAATTTGGTTGTTCAGGTATATGAAAAGGTTGCTGGGAAGCTAAACATGTTCCTTAAAGTTTGTGAAGCAGACGGAGCTGAGAAGCATCTCCATAGCACTCAAGAGAAGAATTGGCAACTTTATACTCAGCACTGGAATTCCATGGCATGTATTAAATGAGATCTCATCAGACACCCTAAATATTGATCCAGTCATTCCCTGAGTGGAGCCAAAATAGATCATCATCAGGTAATTAGAGACTGTACATAATACATAAACACAGGGATTAATTAAAATGGTGGGACAGCCTTAATTTTGGTATTTTCCAGCTTTAAAGTATTTTGCTTTGTAGCTTTCATCTTCCTTTAACATAACTTGTAATGTAAAATAGTAGCTGAAAGCTGACCTGCATTTTGAAGAGAGGTGAGAGGGAAGAGCCAGACCTGAACGCTGGAAGCAGGAACCACCCACCACGCACAGGCAGTTTGATGCCAGCGTGTCACATCTGTGTACATGCACAACACGCTGTCTTCAGTGCGCACAACACCTGGGTGCTGTTGGTTCACTGTCTGTAAAGGGTTACCAGCCTATGCTTATACCTTGATCTTGAATTCCAATTTCTTCTGGATGCTGATCATCTGCTCTGTTCGGCTCATCTTCCTGACACCTTCGTTACATGCTTTCACCACCTGAGAAGAAGAGTGTAGAAAGATTTGCCTCCATCGGCCTTAAGTGGGTATGTGATGGACAGCACAGAAAGGCCTGGCCGTGACAGGGTAAGTGCCCTGCTGCAACAGGAATTGACCAAGCCAAACTCTCCTATCAGCACTGTATTCCCAGGAAAAAGAGAAGGGGGGAGGTGGGAAAAAAAAAAACCAAACAAACAGAAAACCCCCAAACACCTAGAAGATGTTATAGCTGACTATCAGAGGCCATGTTTGATGGCCGCATTCAGTTACCAAACCAGACAGTATTAAGCAGTACTCCTGGTTGCATGGTAAAGGGAACAGCTCATTTTTCAGATCCTGACACACCACATATCCCTTCTTCCTTGTCCCCAACACTTGAAATGAGGTACACACACACTATCATCTTCAAGAAGAGAACGAAGCCAAAGATCTTCATTTCAAACATGCAAATTATGTGATTTTGCCAAGCAGCACCAGATGCCAAGGCTATGAAATGTCCCAGGGAAA
>NW_010144701.1:10069-11426 GCF_000699245.1 Pterocles gutturalis
GTGTTCTGAGTACAAACTTCCAACTGAAAACCATAACTGATGTGCAGGCACTACCCTATTACAGGGACCTTAACCTAGATGCCACTGCCTGTTTCATAAGGAGCAACTCTCTTGAGAACTGGCTAGGTAGAAAAATTAAGCTGGAAAACAAGCTCCACTTTGTGCTCTGTTTCTGATACTCAAAATCCACCAGAATATCAGCAACTGAAACTGTGATGAGCTCTTACCTCTCAAATAGGAAAACTACAGTGGAAATAAGCACCAGATGGTCTTTGTTGCGATGCCTGTACCTAGCTGGACATTAGGCATCTAAACTTAAACACTTACAGATAAGTAACCATGCAAAAGGAGTTTTGAAATTGATCACCTGAGTCACTGACAGCTGAATAGAAAGAGCATTTTTCCATCAGCAGTTGTAGTCATCTGCATACTACAGGGATAGCCTTCCTCAGGGTTTTGATCAATGGAAAAACAATTGGCTACCAGATATATCACCAGGGATTCTGCAAATACTAATACAGAACATTCTTCATTGCTGAGGTCTCTGTCTTTAACCATAGTGATCCCCAAACCGTACGCTTCCTAGATGAGTTCAGGGCAAATCCAAGAGTGCATTTTGTTCTAGTAGTTCTGTCAGAAGCTGCAACTGTATCCTCAGGCTGACTTTCTAGCACAGTTTTCAACTTCAAATACTTAGATTGAACTGCAGCATTCAAGAGATGTTCTAAGTTTCTGACGGAGAAAGGTTCAAATGCTCTGTCCCAACCCACAGAACTGCCAGCTGCATCCAGACCTGGAGGTGGGGTTGCCCTGTTTGACCATGTCAGCAACAGCCCAGACGGAAAACATCCCAATGCCTTCCTGGCATTTTGTACAAAGCAGTAACTAGCACATCTGAACACCCCGCCCACCTACCAGCTTCAGGGAAGAACACTAAAAGCAGGTTTGAGTACTCCATTAAGAAACTGTTATTCTAGGTCAGAGGAAGCAGTGTGCTGTATTGGAGGAAACCTGACACAGTTGTACTCTGCTACCTGTTGCAGCTAATTACATCTCTCAGTGGGATTCATCACCTTCAGGTATCTGCAAAAAACAATTTGTATTCTTGAAGACCGCAAGGGGAAAACATTCTCTCTGCCCTTTCCTACAGCGGAAACATACACATCTGTTGTTAGCAAGGGATTCCTCGTCACTGACATCTCAGTGCTGCTAGATTAGTCCATCTTTGAGAGCCAGGAAGACTTAAGAAAAAAATACCCTTGAAACACAGTGACAGGATTCAAAGGGACAGCTCCAGGACTGAATGTAGTTTGTAGGTTTGGGTTTCTTTTTCTTTTTTTTGGGGGGGGGGGGGGGG
>NW_010144701.1:11447-23074 GCF_000699245.1 Pterocles gutturalis
GAGCACGATGGTTTAATCTTAATGACCTTAGTTAGCTCATTCAAACTTACTGTTTCCAGTTCTTTATGTGCGTCCAGGGCAGTGGTTTCCCTGTCAGACTTCTCTTCCACTTTCTTCAAAATATTCTGCAGGGGAGGAAAGGCTTTGTTAACTCTGATCCCAATCTGACAGCACAGAAAGGTCTTTGCTAGTCTCTGAGTTATTTCTGGCCATCAGCCTAATTACAGGATAGGTGACAGAGTGCAGTGACTCTCACCTCTTAGTTCCTCTTTCTCATTAAAAGTTCTTCGTATCTGACCTTACACCTAAAACAAATATAGCAGGCAGGCTCCTATTTTATAAAAATAAATGAATAAATAAAAATAGGTAGAGCTGGCACTAACAGACAGTGTTACTGGTAATCCTAGTGGGCAAGACCATTTGTGACTGAGCTGTTTCCTCATCCCTAGAAGTATGTCCTCCAGCAGTGTTTAGACGAGCTGGTAGAGCACCGGAGGAGGATGGCTGACAGTCTGGTCCAAGACACCATGATGCAGGGTATAATACATGGAGCATTTCCATGTCCTGCAGCTGTTCTGCACTGTGGATCTGTGCGTTAATGAACTGTTAGCAGCTCAACAAAGCTCCTCCTAAACTCTTTTGCTCAGTAAAGGCTACCTGGCAAATTCAACACTACTCTGGGGATGGTCTCTGAGCAACTGAAATATTTTTTTCCATAGTTGTTGAGAATGTCTTCTTCTTCTTCGGACTTCATCCGGTTCTAGGGTTGACTGTGGCTGTATGTAAGCCTTGTTCACAACTGCTGGAAAGGAAAAGTCCAGGAGTGATCCAGAAGACCTTCAGGAGTGAAAGAAGTGCAAAACTCTACCTGCACCAGCAGCTTCAGCCGAGTGATCCTTTGAAATGGCAAAATCAAGAAGGAAGAAAAGGATAGGCCTTTGCACTTGGGATCCAGCTCCAGCTGTGAGATCACTTCCCGGAAAGCTGGCTTGTCCTGGCTGAGAGGAGAGAGAGAGAGAAGGTGAGGGCTTTGGGTGCTACCCTGCCTGCCACTCTGGTGCATGGCTGGTGACCCAAAAGCAGCTTGGTCCCAGAGACAGCATCTCCCTGGCCTCTCCCAATAAGACAGAAGAGCAGAGGAGGGAACGGAATGCTTTTAGGTGTATTTTAGTATAAATCCAGGACTGTTTATAGTTCTAGAACCATAGTATATGGGGGGAAGGGAAAAAATAGACTTTTAATGTACAAGCCATGGCAGTGTTCACATGTGTTAGCACATCTAGCTCAGCAGCATACGTGGTGTGCGTAGGTGTGTGTGAATGGGGTGTGTGTCCAAGTAGATGAGTCAGAGGCATAATTGTATATTTTTACACAGTTGGAACTCTGTGACAAGGTGAAATTCACACAGTCGTAAGAACAAGACAAGCCACAAAACAGCTCAAGCTTGGCTACTCCTGGTTGCTTAGCTGGAGGATGGAAAACATTATCTGGCCTGAGAAGGGTCATGCCCAGGCCTTCCTGGATGGTATTTGTGGCAGATGAGGGCATTGCTGGGCCGTGGACACCGCTGCAAAGAGCAGCCTCACAATCCCCAGCTGCCACAGTCAAAGACAATGCTTCCTGGCAGCTGCAGGGCTCTGGGGAAGACTGACACTTCGGGAGTCCTGGCTATCAGAAATAGCATGGATGCAAAGAAACTGCTAACTGTGCAAAACCATACTTTACTGTGTGTGATGTGCGGCATCCAAGAGAAGCCACTGTGTTTCTCCTTGCTGCAGCGGGTACTTGTGTGTGACTATGTGACCCACCAGAGCCAGAGCAGAACAGACCCGCGTGCATCTGAGGAGCAGCCAAATGGGGGGAACTGGGATGTACCTCAGGCTTCAGGTTCAGACAAGGGCTGCAAAAATATTGTGCTACCTAGGAGCCTGGGGAAGGGAGTCTATTATTTTTGGTTTGCTTTATGTTCTCTCACAGGAAAAAAAATAGCTGCCCTCTAAATTAGTGTGTAGGAATACCTCTGTCTCCAACAGGTCCTTTTCAAGCTCAAGTAATCCAGCCTATTGCTGCTTTGCTTCTGAGTGTTTAGCTAATGGCACTAGGCAAACTGTTTATATTCTGCAGCTATATTGCTCACCTCTGACTGACAGAAACCCTGCAGTACTCTCCTTTTGGAGAGACAGTTGGCCAAGCTCAACAGAGGCCCCTTAAAGTGTCTTTTTTTTGTGTCAAAAGCTGAAAGCAAAGGATTAGGGCTTTTTACACTCCCCTGAACCAGCTGCTGCTATGGGGAGGAAATACAGTGCAGCATGTGCAATGGGCTGTCCTGAAAGAATCCAGGATGTTGTAGCAACAGAAGAATTAATTTTCCTGCTCAAAGACAAGCTTGGAGGGCACTCTTTGTTTTGAGCTGGTGTAAGAGAATTCCTACTGGACCAAAAGACTTGCTAAACTTGAAAAATATTGAAAAAATAGCTTGGACTATATCCTCAGGCCTCAGTAACATCTGTGTGTGTAACACCAGAATGTAAAGAAAAAAGCTTTTTTTTTTCTTTCCCTTTTAAGAAGATTTTGTTCTTCTGAAAAAAAAATATTAATTCTCAACTTTGGGAAGGTCAAATGCCTTGCTGAGAAGCTCAGGAAAAACAGTGTCTGTTCTCGTCATCAGAAATCTGTATTATATTCTTGGCCTTTCAATCTCTTGTCTCTACTTGCAGTTTAAAAATGCATACATTTCATAAGCGTGTGTCCCTGTGTACACCATAAATATTTCCCATGTTTGGGAACTCCTGGCTCTGAATTTATTTGGTGTGTTAGCTCCAGACTGTATCACCCCACCCTTACTCTAAAGCCTTTTAATTGTGTTTTCTTTTTATAGGTGCAGCGAAAAATCAGTGAAGTGGGAAATCCTGTTTCTGTACTATCTAGCTGTCTCTCATAAATATCACAATTACAGATAAATCTGCAGCCTATACCATTTTGCAAAATAATTTAGCATCAAGCACTGGAACTCACAGAAGCTGCTTGTAAGCTCTCTCCTGGTAGGTCTGGTTGGAGACGTAGGTGATATACACGGAGAAGTGATTAACTGTATGCTGGTAGACAATATCGCACACATCGGAGATCACAATATTCTCCTCCACCCGCTGCTCGAGGTCCAACAGGAAGCTAGATGAGAAACCCAGCACTCATATTAATTGTGACCTGTCTGTCCCAGGTAATTCCCAGGAGAAGCCCCGAGGGTTCAAAGCAATGAATGTGTCCACAGGGTCTTCGAAAAGACAGTGAGTAACAGCCTGCCCCTAGTCAGTTCCTTCATCCCTCTACAAATGAGGTTAGCTAAAGCGATGCCATTCAGCTGGACAAAAAGCCAGCAGCAGTTGTCTTACCGCTCACTGACAGCCATGACATCCAGGACATTGGAGAAGAGGATGTGTGCTTCAGAGGGGTGTAAGATCTTTTTCAGACGTTCATTCTCCATGAAGTGAGACACCAGCAGATTCAGACTCTTGTAGTATGAGGCTTCAGAAGTAACCAGCTCAAACATGGCCTGGGGGAGAATCCCAAAGAAGGAAATCAGCAGGTACCTTCTATTTTGACAGAGATGGACACGCAGCGTTAATGAGAACATCTATGCTGCACACAGTCATGAGCCTTGCACCCACCTTCCAGGCCCAGAGTACGGGCAGAGGTAAGCCTGTAATGGCATTTGGCATGTGTTACACAGGATAGTGACCCCAATGGGGAAGACCTCCTCCCTCAGCCACCAGCCCTGGCTCCTTCTGTCTCTGTAAGTTGTTTGGCTGCATTTCATTCCACTGAATCTCTCCAGCAGAATTCTCTCATTTTCTCATTATCTATAAGCAGTCTGATTTTGTGCACGTGCACACATCAAAGCACGTCATGGACTCCCCCCTTCCTTCTCCGTGTCTCTCAGGCTTGACCTGAGGCTGCCCCAGGCACTGGACCCTGCTATGCCCACTTGTCACAGCCCTGCACTTTCATCTCCTTTTTGGGAAGTTCCCCTTGGCAGTCTCCAACCTTCTGCTGATCGGGAGAGTGCTGGCTTGGATCTCCTCTGCCCGTTGTGGGTTACTGTGCTGCTCAGGAGGGTCTCCCTGCACCCTCTATGCTCTGGTTTTAGACAAGCCATTGTATAGGGGCTGGGCTGTACAGCAGCATGCTGCAGTCCCGGTGCATGACACGTGCTCCTTGGGGCAGAGCTAACAGAAATACAGCTGTGGTGCTCCAGGCCCCTCTGCGTTCCCTGACCAAAGGAAATACAGATGTCACTGTCCAGGTGAGGCTCCCTGGTCAACCTCGGCCATGCGCTTTTCTGACCCAGTTCACCAAGGACTAGGACAAGACACACTAGTCTTTAACTAACACCGAAACCATAAACAATCTCCAAATTCCAGCCCTTGCTTCTCCTGTTAAAAGAGAAGTCTCTGGCACAAAGCCTGGCTTTCTCAGGCCAGGGATGTGGTCTGGGGAAGCAGAAAGACAAATTGATGGTTTAGTTCAGTGATAAATCACAAGTTAATGAGACAAAGATATAATATCTTCTGCCCACAGCAGGTGCCGCAGGGACAGTCCACTATTACCACAGAGCTCACTCACTCCCCAGGCAAGTGTTTGCTATCTTTGTTCAGCGGTAGATAAAAAAAGGTGATTATTTACACAACTACTGAATCTGTTAGCTGAAGCCCTTCTGAGAATTTTCAATTAATCTTACTTCAACATGGTGAAAAGTTGTTAGATCCTTCAGACATCTGGTGATGAAGGTGCGTCCTGGGCTCCCTGTCCTGGGGCTGGCCCGTGCTGCTGGTACTGAAAGAGGAACCTTTTGGTAGCTCAGTGAAAGTCTTGCTTCCTAAGGCTGCTTTGACCCTTGAGCCCAAGCTCCCCCACTGCCCACATCCCCTCTGCTGTGCCCTGGTGAGAGGGGGAGCTGGCCAGGCAGTGCGAGTACAAGTCCCTGAGATTCACCTGCTCTCAGGGGCTGCATGGCCCAGCCAGAGCCAAGGAGATCCAATGGAGCAGCAGGTACAAGGAGTAATTTTTGTTCTGTGCATGTGGAAGAAATATCTTCTAAATTAGCTGGAGGTTTGTCTTATGGCTTGATTGCTCTTTTTTTTTAGTGGACTTTGTTTGTTTGTTTGTTTGTTTTTTTCCTGAAGAAATGATTTGAAATCTCTGCTGATTAGTTTTTGGCTTTTTCCTGGAAGTATCGCTATGCATTGCAGAAGGACCTGAGGTACAGAGACCTGGGTTGTATTTCTGACACTATGCTGCAGTCCAAGATCTGTGAGGATGGGCACAGCAAGGACGGGCTGTTACCCAATCCAGAGCTGCTAAAGTATCAGCTGAAGTGATATTTCAGTTCTTTGTGGGTTTGGTAGCCCAGGAAATATTCCCAGTGGTTGGTTAAGTTGAATGGTTGTCCTTTCCTGCACCTAAGGAGGAGCTGATGCCTGCACAGCCCCAGAAGAGAGACAGATCAAGGGGTGCAGGTAGAAATGCATGTACTTTGTCACTGTATGCAGAACAGCTGGCGTCCTCTGCAGACACACAGTACCTATTCCAAGGAGCCCAGACTGCTGTTTCCCTTTGGAATGTCAAGTATGAGCTGAAAACCCCCTACGCTGGCACCAAGCATCCAACCATGTAGTGTAATGATGTGATCTCTGTGGAATAACTGAACTTTGCTAGCTCTAAGCAGCCACTAGAAAAAAAAAAAAAAAGAGCATGAGCTTCTGGTCTCAGAATTGCAAAAATAACTAGAAAAACTTCAAACTAAATGTCAATTGATGTAATATTATCTTCCTGTGTCTACAAATAGTCTGAAACTATCTTTTGGAAACACAACCAACACTGTTCCATCATCAGTACTCTGGGTCATTAACTCCATGAAATATCATAGTCACGTCAAAGCTGTACTCATCGTTTTCATTGCTTATGTTTTGGCAGAGAGACCTGAGAAAGGAAAAGAGAAGTGAAGCCTAAGGAAGAAGGAAATGTAGAAGATAAAAAAGGAGAAAAACTAAGAGTCTAAATTCCTATTGAGACAATTCCTATTGCTACTATCACGTTTGCTTCAGATGAAAAAGGCTGGTGTGGCAGAGGCCATCACTGTCTCAATTCTGTTTGAGTTCCCAGGGCTAATGGGCCCTGCTGCAACATTTTTTTTTTTTTTAACTGAAATTGCTGGGGAGTGGATGTGGTTTTTGGTTGTTTTGGTGTGTTTTTTTCATTCCTGAAACTCCATTTTCTGGCTCATTTGTTCCAATGGGGACAATGATAAATTGCCTTCCATGAGACTTTTCAAGCATCAATTGCTCTTCCAGTCAAGTTTCTTGTTTTGATGCTTGAAAAACACCTGTGTCTTGTTTTTCATCTTGTATTGATAACCTCCTTAGTAATTTTCCATCATCACTAATAACAAAGACCAGATTCTTGTTCTTGTTCTTGTCTCTTTCATTTTGCAGATTACTGCAAGTGAACAACATTTTCTTTGACCGTTTAAGCCTGGCTCCATCACAGGGTGGTGTTCCCTTCCTCAGCTGTGAACAGGGGTGTTTGGTTCACCTTTCTTTCCGTTTGGGTACAGGAATTCCTCCCTGTGGTGTAAATAATACTCTTGTTCTATCCTTCCTGGCTGAAGGGCTACAAGCTCTTCTTGTTCCCTGTGTTTACCACAGCTTTGAAGAGAAAACAGGTCAGAAAGGTATGATTTTGTCCTTGACATTTACTCCAGAATTTCTGCTACCATGTACTTCAGGTAAATTCCTCTAGTCCTCCTTCATGAAGCTGAACATTTTACATTCACTTAATCAAGCCCTCATGTCCAGCTCACACTCCCAATTCACATCCAGCGTGAGTACTGCTTGATCCTGCAGTGCTGGAACTGTGCTTGCTTACACCAAGGCTGAATCCGATATCATCTCTTTAATTGCCTCAGTGATTTCTCCAGCCCTCCTTGTTTTCTGTCCTTGACTCTCCTCACAAAGCAAATTCTCCACTTTATCTATTCAATGTTCAGACAATTTCACAGCTTTCTGGCTCTGAGCAATTTTATAATCTCTTGCTGTGCTAATCCCAGAAAAAAACAGGAAGAAAATTTCAGCTCTGATAAACTAACATCATGGGAAAGCACAACACTTCTTTAAGGCAGCACTGTCCCATCTCCATCTGCTTTATTTCTGCTGTTATCTGATCAGAGAGAAGAAAATTCAGCATACTTAATGTTGGGGTTTAGCAGCACAGGGATTTTTTCCTTAAAACACCTACAGGTAATGAATGTAACTGAACAGAAATGGCGGGTTTTGATATCTATAATGCAAACTTTTAAGCTAAGGTTTCTCTGTAAAAGAGACTTCATTTTGAAGCAGAAAGAAGAAAAGCTTGTAATTTTTCAGATGCCAGATTGCGTTTGTAATGCTGGCAGTTAGAAGTACCGTGTTTTGCCAGGTAAACAGAACAAATCTGATATGGAAATAACCAGTGCAGAAGAAGAACATTGAAAAACAACATATCATTTTAGTCACCTTCAGCCATAACCCTAACACAGTAACAGCCTGTCACCCTGTGTAAACACCAGTCCCTTCTGCTAAGGGTGTAACACAGCCCTGCCCATCACACCCCTGCGGTGCACAAGATGAGCCTCTCCTGTGTAACCGTGATGTGACAGCCTGGGCCAGGACTAGGGTGGCACTGTGTATGTAAGGGATTCGTAAACATTGATTGCGTGAATCATAGAATCATTCAGGTTGGAAAAGGCCTCAGGAATCATGAAGTCCAACCGTCAACAGACACCACCTAACCTACTAACCCATGTCCCGAAGCACCACATCTACATGTTTCTGGAACCCCTCCAGGGATGGTGACTCCACCACTGCCCTGGGCAGCCAAGCAAACTCAGGGGGAACGGCTCACATCCTGAGATGTTCTTCAGCACTTTCTGGGTACAATCTCATGAGGCAGAGCTGAACAGACACACTGCCACAACGGTCTCACCAGAAGCAATCCTGGTGCAAGAGTAGGGCAGGGGTCAGAGGATCGAGCCTTTGAAGGCCCACTGTTCATTACAATGCACACCACACACTAAACAAGGCTCGTTCATCTCCACCGCACTGCTACACATTGACAAAGAGCACTTGCGCTCCCCACACTACCCAGAATAGCAACCAGTTGTAAACTGTTGTGTGACTGAGGTTTTCATTAATCGCAGTATCTACTCACCCCACCCACTCCTTTCACTCTTTGATGCAGCCCTGTAAATCAACAGTGTATGACTCTTAAACAGTGGTGTCACTGGACTGTATGGCTACAATGCAGATACACCTCCCATTATTTTTTAGTGTTTTGTATAAGACTCCAAGTAACAACATTTAGAAATAAGGAAGTTTATCAATATCCATCTCTCCCCTTTCTGCTAATGCCACCATATTTAAAACAGATTACAGTTAACAGTTGAATTCTTCTAAGATTTCTGGTAGAAAGTATGTGTCCTGCTAGTAACTTCAGAGGAGGGTTAATGTGCACTGGGAACCAAAAGCTCTATTCCTAGAACCTCTTCCTTCGTAAATTGCTCCTAATGCTGAATCAGAAAAGGGAAAATAAGTTCTTTTTTTTTTTTGCTACAGAAATCTCCAGCAGCAATAGCATATAGAACAACACCTGTAGTTTCAAAAAAAGACTGAGTGCTGCTAACCAGTGTAGTACAGATAAGTACTGAGCAGGGCAAGGCTTGTCTGTGACTGCTAGGAAGCTTTTCTTTATAAATCTTGATCATTTGACTTAATTCACTCTAATTTTTTTTAAACAGCAACCCAGTTAAGAAACACTCCACCTTCCCCCATTACCTCCTGCAGCTTGATCTCATCTGGCTGGAGGATGCTGAGGACCCCGCTGCTCTGGATCTCGGGAAGATCCTGCCATAAGTTGAACCTGGAGTTGGAGTTCCTCAGCAAACTGATTTGTGGTGGAGCTTTGCTTTCGGTTGTACTTGTAGGTTCTGCTTCAAATGGGGTTTCCTCACTGGGTGAACTCTCCTCAGGCTCTGTCTGTGAATCCTGCAGTCGTCTGGTTTCGATCTCCTGGCGTGTAGACTTATCTCTATATTCCTGATACAAGAGCCCTAGGAGGCAACATAATGGGTCTGAGAGGTTACAGCTGAAACAGAAGAGTAGAAATGTATTGTGGGAAAAGATGGAGGTTTTTTTGCATTGGTTCACCTCAGCAGAGGTGAGAGAGATCCCTTCCATGCTGAGCAAAAAAGCCAGTTATGGCATTCCTATTTCAGTCAGAAATGGAAACTATAAATGGAAGGCCATTTCTAAATCTAAAGTGTTGTCAACAATCTGCTCTCACAAAACATTTAGTAGCACAGTCAGATGAATCCATGATCAGGCAGGAGACACAAAAGAATCGGTTTGTTATTTGCCAGGTTTTGAAAAGTTTCTTCAAAACCTTGATTTTCCTCTGCCATATTATCATGTGACAAGTTATACACATTGACGAGTATGTGTAAGTGTGTGTCTGGAAAAGCAATGCTGTATACATTGAAACTACTTTGAAGGAGCAATTTGATGGCCACAAAAATCGTTAAGGAGGAAACACTCAGCTGCTATTGAGGCACTGGACAGGTGAGGCACTGGGACAAAAAGCTACAGTTACTAGTCTGTTTCGGTATTGAATTTATGGTTATCCTTCCACAAGTTGCTTAATTTCCTTCTGTTTTCCTTCTCAGTTTTTGTGATGATTAAAGATACTAAATTAACACTCAAAAGGCACCTGAATGCCACAGCACTAAGGAAGAGGCTCTGAATTCACACCATCTTAAAGCACATCAAGCACACAAAGTGTCTTCTGGAGTTTCAGTTGCTAACTTCAGGAGCAGATGGAATTGCACAGAATTTGCTCCCCAACCCCCCCCCCCCCCATATTTCCAACAACAACAATAAAAAAGGAGACTAACAGCATGAAAAAGGTAGGAATCCTGAAATTCCTTGGTGATCTTCAGAAGATCCTATGTCTCTCCTAGGGCTTGCTAACTGTCCTATTTCTCTGAGACACTGTAAGACCCAGAATATTAATTGCCTGAATATAAAATATAATTTAGAATATATGAAAAGACAAGTGAGTGTGAGCCTGCTCTGAGTCACTCTCCTCACTCAAATTGGAGGACAATTTACGTTACCTCCCTTCGTTTATACTTGAATTGCAAAGTGTAACATGAATGAAGAGAAAAGTCCTTGATGTTAATAAAAAAAAACCCCAAACCCTACATAATTTCTTTTGTCTGAATCATTAGGATTTAAAATCTGTCTGGTCGCATACACTCACAATATTGGATCTCAAAAGCGGATTCTGTGTGTAATAAGGTGAGAGCCAACTGGGCCAGGAGTTTGTCTGGGGAGGGCAGAAATGGAGATGCTATTGCCTATTAAATCTCTGGACAAGTTTTCACAAGGCTCTGTACCAGTCACTGTTGAAACTATATCAGAAATATGCTGGGGAAAAGCACAGGCACAAGGACAGCAGTACCGCAGGCTCCGAGTATATCCTGTTATCTGTTCTCCCTGGGAAGATGTTCAACACTGATTAAAATAGCAGGAAGGGTAGCTGTGCCTAGGAAACCATACAGTCTTCTGTTAGCTTCCTACTTGATAACCGAAGAGAGAAGACTTCTCCTGAAGTTCTGCGCGCTGCTGCTACTTATATAACTTCTCTCTGCGTCAACTACATTTACACGGCTTTCCACAGCATTTCTGCCTGCTATTCAGCATCAGTGAGGGTGCTAAGCATGTGGTGGGGTACAAAGGCTGTTTCAGGATGGAGCAGAGGGCCTGCTAAATCAGAGTTGCTGTCAGCAGTATTGATCTGTGAGCTCAGCCTGTGCTTGAAGGCTCTGGTGCAGCAGGGTGCTGGCTACCTGCTGCCCCAACAAACTGCACACCAGAGAGCAGGACAGGCTGGAAGCAACACCCTCCAGCAGGATGGGCAGCACTCGACTCAAGGGAAAACTGGGAGTAAAATCTACCTATTTTACTCATACTGGAGATAATGATACCTGCAGTGTGTGATTGTACAACCGTGTTGTGCTGGTGGGTCTGCCCTGCAAGTCAGAGGCAGTCAAGGATATTTTGTGTGAAGGGGGTTTAGTGTCCCCTGTGTAGATCTAGAAAGCAGCCCTTTAAAAAAGATCCTCAAGACAAATTTCCCCCTTGCTTTTAAGGAAAGCCTCAGCAAGGCGAGGTGGGGGAGTTGCTCTTTACGTGAGAGAGCAACTACAATGTATTGAGTACTGTCCAGGGGTGGGTGATGAGCGAGTTGAGAGTTTGTGGGTGAGAATTAAGGGACAGGCTAGCATGGGTGATGCTGTCGTGGGTGTCTATTACAGGCCAGCAGATCAGGACGAGGAAGTAGACGAGGCCTTCTACAGGCAGCTGGTAGCAGCCTCGCAATTACAGGCCCTGGTTATCATGGGGGATTTTAACTACCCTGATATTTGCTGGAAGGCCTACTCAGCCAGCCATCCGCAGTCCAGGAGGTTTCTCCAGTGCATTGATGATAACTGCCTGATGCAAACGGTGAATGAGCCGACTAGGAGAGGAGCGTTGCTA
>NW_010144702.1:0-633 GCF_000699245.1 Pterocles gutturalis
GCTTCCGCCGTCAACTCGGTGTGCGCCGCCGCGCGCTACCACTACGTCACCGTCCTCATGAAGGGCGAGGCGGAGCCGGGGGCGGAGCCGTGCAACCGCGAGCCGGAGAAGAACGAGGGTGAGGAGGGGGGCGCGCGCGGCGGGGGCCCGTCAGCGCCGAGGGCAGCCCGTCATTCTGCAGAGGGGGAATGCTGAGGCCTGGTAGGGTCACTGGTTGCGGAGGGGGAGGGGGGTACCTGTGAAATGCCCGCGTATGCAGCGGGGAGTTCGAGTTCACGTTGTTAGCTTCTGCGCAGCCCGCCTGGGCTTGCAGAATTACGACACGATGAATTTTATACTCTGGCTTTTTCTTTCCTTTTTTTTCTTTCCAGGTTGGGAATGGGTTAAATGGGATGAGTTTCCTCCCGCAGATCAGCTGTTCTGGGCCTTACGCTGTTTAAGAGAGCAAGGTTACAATCCCTTCACAGAGGAGCTCGATCATCTCAAGGGGTACACAGGAAGCCACCAACTAACTTAAAAACTAATTGTACCTTATGTAGCAAACTAAAAGACAGACCTGCTTTTCCCGTGTAAAAGAGGACATGTTGTGCTCCTGTGAAAATGTTACTGTGGTGGGTTAGCCCTTGGCTCAGG
>NW_010144703.1:0-1726 GCF_000699245.1 Pterocles gutturalis
CTTCTTCCTGGGAGGAGATAAGCATAGCTGACGGTTAGAAAACATGAGAAATTTGTACTGTGGTATTTTTTTAAACAGTATGTGTAGCAACTTCATACTCTGTAGACCACACACCTCTTCTATTTGTCTACATCTTATGTGGTTTCTGTTTGCCATTCTCTGCCTCCTACATATGTTTGCATGCTCAATTTTTTCCAATCGTCATGCATTGTGGGATGTATTTTGCTATCCTTCTGCCACCCCATCACAAAGCAGAACATTGACTTCTTCCTGACGATATCACACTGGTCTCCTCTTCCCCACATTCCCCACATACTTGGCCTCCTCCAGCTCCTCCGTGCGCTGAATAGCATCCGTCTCGTATTTGGTTCTCCACTGGGCCACTTCGCTGTTGGCCTTGGACAGGGCACGCTGCAGCTCTCCCTTGGCTTCCTGCTCCTCCTCATACTGTTCCCTGAGCAAGTCGCAGTCATGGCGAGCAGACTGCAAGGCATGGGCAAGGGCATTCTTGGCCTGGAGGAAAACTAGTACTGTGAGAATGAATGTAAATAACCTGGGAAATCTCCTGACTGAAACGTTATTGGTCAATGGATTCTTCTTTTGGGAAAAAAGAGATCAACACATTGAATGGGGAAAGATCTGGAAATGACAAAAGAAAGAATGGATAAACTCCGAGGTATAGCTAACATGAGAGGACTTCCACTGAATTACCTAAGTGGTTTTTTTCATGTCTTATCGTGGTAGTTCTGTAGTTTCATAAGTGTTTGAAGAATCTCTTAGGAGGAATGTGATGGATAAGACAGAATATAAAAAGCCTTCTCACCTTTATCTCTTCCTCTAGGTGCCTCTTGAGTTCCTCAATCTGTTGGGTGAATGCCTGCTTGCCTCTTGACAGCTGAGAAACCAAAGCATCCTTCTCCTCCACCTGGCGTGAAAATTCACCTGGGAAAGTAGGCAGATATACAAAGTTTTATTGCCATTGATGACAGTACTGTGGACATTTAGGGCTGTAAAACCAGCAGAGTTTATCTTCCCATTTCAGTCATTTCTCATTTCAAGGGAGACAAAGCATGTTGGACAGACCATGAGGCCAGAAGGGTAATTTCTGCAATAACTCCCTGCAATAACATTGTTCCTTTGCACATCAGAGATGTGTACCTCTCACCTGCTTCTGTCTGCAGACGAGCTCTTTGAGCATTGAGGTCATTGATCATCCGCTGATGCTCCTCTTCTTTTGTCTTAATCTCACTTAGCTGATCTTCCAGTGTGCGACACATCTTCTCCAGACTTGACTGTGCGTCAACATACAGAAGGGAAGGGATTAACCACCCACACCCTCAATAGTAGCAGGTACAAAAAGTGGAATTGTACAGAATTCAACTGAGTCAGAAATACCTATCAGGTATTTGTGTACCTTGGCTTTGGAGACAGACTCCATGTTGCTGGCCAGGTCGTCAATCTCCATCTTCAGCTCACTCTTCTCCTTCTCCAGCTTCTGCTTCACTCGTTGCAGGTTGTCGATCTGCTCCCCAAGCTCCGCTGTGCTGTCCGCATGCTTCTTCCGCAGGGCTGCAGCCGTGGCTTCATGCTGCAGCGTGGCCTCTTCGAGGTCACGACGCATCTTCTGAAATTCTGCCTCACGCTTCTTGTTCATATCAATCTGAGCTGCTGTAGCCCCTCCTGCTTCTTCCAAGCGTTCACTGATCTCCTCTAGCTCCCTGGAGAG
>NW_010144704.1:0-1088 GCF_000699245.1 Pterocles gutturalis
CTTCAGCCTGCTGGGAACATTTAATCAGTGCTCGTGTATTTTTTTTTTTCTTGCCCGTGTCTGTTTTCTCAGCAGCAGCTAAACCCAAAGCTCTGGGGAAAGCTCTGGTGGCTCTTAACAGAGAGGAGCCCCGGGGACCTCGCTTAGACCCCCTGAGACTGTCCCTGCCCCCAGGAGCCCCCCCGAGCTGTGTAACGAGGGTCCGAGGTGGGTGACCCTGCGTCCGTGTCGCGGTGGCTCCAGGGCAATTCTGGCGTCTCAGGGCAAAAGAGCAAAGGTGACGCTCGGTCCCAAGGTCTCTCCTGCTCGCTGACGGCATCGGGCTCGGCTCCAGCAGCCCCCAGTTCCCCCGCGTCCAGGCTGGGGAAGGCTGGAACCAGCTACTGGTGATTGATTTAATTACAGCTGAATGCAGGGGCATTGGGGACAGGCAGAGCCGGGTGGGAAAGCCCAAGCCTTGCTGTGAAGATGTAAATCTGCCATTTAAATGCTGGCTTAGAAACAACCCACCCTCCCCGCCCCTTAAAATGTGTGAGACTCTGCTGTTAAACTCAAGATTCCAACACCACACAGGAAATGAGGATGTAAGCTTTTATTAAGGTTAAAGGTTTTTAATCACTTTTCCAGAATACAGATACGAGTCAAACAAAAACTATTTTGGGGGGGGTCTCAATAATTCACTTATTCATACCATACATTGAACTCTGTAAACTCTCATATAAGAAAAAGTCTTTTTAATATAGGAGACGATGCACTGGTGACCTCTTTACACGCGTTGCAGTGATATAGCACCTTTCATCGCGGGGCTGCAAAGTGTCCCACGGGATTTAGCCTCAGCACGCCCAAACGAGGTAGGAATCTGGCCAGCTCACAGCCAGGGTACGGGCTGGCAAGGGACGAACACGGGGCTTCACCAGCAGCCACGGGCCGTGTACCCGGAGCCTGGGCTGTGCAGTGAGTCAGTGGCTGGACTGGGGAGAAAGTCACGAGGGGTCACCCACACCCTGCTCTTGCAGGAAGAAGCCTGGCTGCTTTTTTTTTTTTTTTTTTTTTTAATCCTTCTGTTTTTTTTGTTTTACAAAGATTGT
>NW_010144704.1:1119-27485 GCF_000699245.1 Pterocles gutturalis
TGTTTGTGTTACAAATATGTAGGAGAGAGAGTAAAAAGTCCAAGGCTCGTAGACTGAAGAGCCTGGGTGTGCTGTTTGTTGGCGTATCCGACTGTGAACCACAGAATCCACCGTGCCCTGGTTAACGCGGCGATCGCAGCTGCGGCCGTAAGGCTGAACACCGGGAATGGGGTTAACGGGAACTGGGCACCTGGGACGCATGTTGGGATTCGGTGTTTGATGCTTTCTTTAGTTCAACTGTTTCACTGCAAAAAATTCCTCCTTTCCCTCCAAGGAGGTGATAACCTAAGATATTTCGGATTTTGTTTAATAAGAACCACGTCTCTGGTGAAAGACCATCAGCTTAGTCACTCTTACTGTCTGATGGAATTTTAAGTTCTGGGGCCAGAAGAATCCAAGCTGCCTGGGCTCCTTCAAGCCTTTATGGCTCTTAAAACCATTCCACAACCCTGCAACACTCCCTGGACCAGAGCTAGCACTGGAGCAATCAACTGAGCACTAACGACCTCCATGGCAGCAGCATCTGTTGATGGACATTGAAAAATAAAAAAGCTGTTGCAGATTTTGCAGTTTGCCACAAAACGGCAGAATTGCTGCAGGAGGTGCAGGAACTGAAACACTTTAGGATTCAGGTTCTCTCAGTTTGTCCCACCTACAACCCATGCCCACCTTCCACTGATTTTTCCTAACAGCATCCAGCTGGGCTGCTTTGAACAGAAAATGATGAAAGCTAGGCACTCAGATGGTCATGAGAGTCTCTGGCTGTGTACAGCCGCCCACCTGCCCCAACCAGCCCAGAGCATCCCCCCGCCCCGACCCTTCCCAGCACCTCCCGCGGCCCCTGCCACCGCTCACTCCAGCATCGCTCCTTCTCTGATGTGTCCAAATTAAGTCTCCTCGTAAGGCACCGCACACAAGGAATGGTATCGAATGCCTCCTGGAAGCGGTGGGGAAGGGAACTGAAGATGAACATGCCAGATCTGACCGCTCAGCTGGGCACTACGGGCTCAACGTGGAGCCACGGGCTGAAGGTTGAGAGGATCTGTTCATCCCCAAAGCGCCATGCCTGCTGTGTCACTGAGGGAGGGACCAGGGAGTCTCCACCCCACAAGAAATCCGCCTGAGGAGCATCCCTGAGCCTCCAGCCCAGGGCTGGCAGGGTGCCTCTTACAGCCGAAACATCTCCCTGGGAGTGCCAGGCCAGGATGGGGACAGAGCAGATCAGAAATGACAGACACAGATGGGCTTTGGTCAGACAGAATCAGGGGCAGGTTTACTTTTCACATAGTTTTCTGTATTAAAAAATACATCAGTGAAATCTGTTACAGGCAGGGACAGGACTACCGAGTACACAACGTCAATAGACTACTTTCTGATTTTATTTTTGTTAAATTACTTTTGTTACTGCTAAAAAAATAATTAAAAAACAAAACCAAACAAAACAAACAAAAAAAAAAGGAAATATAATTCAAGGCTGTTGATTTTCATATCTTGAAATTTTAGTGACAAGATCAAATATCAGACCCCTGTTACAGAAGATGGATAACTGACCAGAGCTAGGTAAAAACCATACAATTCTCTTCTTTAAAAATAGTTTGGGTTTCCAAAGAATTTGTGACCACTGGTCATCAGAAACACACACTATAGCTTGAGGAAACAGAGATACGGACAGTGTCTGATAATGTCCTGTCCTTGTAACACCATGTGGGAGCTTTTCTCTTCAAAAAGACACAGTAACAACCAAACCTTAAAAAAACCTCTTTCGATTTCCAACACTATGACTAAATCTCTTTGGGTGGGGTGGGAAAAAAACACACATGGTTATTTTCTACCACAGTTCCGCTGTCAAAAGTAATACTGCAAAGGTGGAAAGAGAAAGAGTGCACGTTATCTTCCTCTGAAATGACAAGGCCCTCCAGATTTGCCTCATAAAATAACCAAAAACGTAGGAGATGGGAAAGAGGAGAAAGGAAAGCTGCCTTAAGGGAAAAAAAATTTCCGCGCACCACAGTATTTGCTAGATTATATTGACAAACCGCAGAGCTACTGGGCGAGGGAAGGGATCTTCTGCACAGACCCCAGGACAGTCACTCTCCTGTACATACCCCAGAATGTTCGTCCTGTAACATCACCGCTCTGAAGTTTGACCTACAGCACCTCTTCCACCTCGAAGACCGAACAGAGCTAGAGTTGGTGTTAGCCTGGCCCGAGAGCTAGATTCTGGCATCGTGTGACCATTTAACAGCAGCCAGGCAGCTGTCCGTTTCCAGAGCTTCCCTGGCAGATGTGCCAGCGGCTTCTGCCTTCCTAACATTTGATCCCAGTTTCAAAAAAAATTATAAAAGCGTATGTGTACGTGTATTTATAACGGAAGGTGTCTGTTTGTCTGAATACCACCACTTTCTCTCCTGTCCTCGTGAAGAGCTCGAGGATCTCCACGTGTCCTCTGGCAGCAAGGACTGCCAGCCAGCAGGCTGAGAAGCCACGTGAGCCACAGTCTAGCTCTCCATGCCCAACATTGTTATGGTAGATTTGACACAACCACTTTCCTTAAAAATATCTCACAACTTTTTAAAATCCTAAACTGATAAAGGATTTCTGCACCACTCAAATAGGTTAGTTCATCTTGAATTTGTTCAGAGGATTTATCGGTGCCCCAGGACATTGTTGCTTGCAGCTTACACAGCTTGCTTCCTTCCAGTTCCAGTTTGTACATCCACTGTGGTTCAAAATACGCCTGTAGGTGACACTATCTTGGCTTATTTGATACACATTTTCCAAAGGCTGGACGTATTCACAGTTCAGTGCTTCTGATGTGTATTCAAAGGAAAATACCCCACGCCAGTTAGTCTGATAACTCAATATCAGAGTCCTCTGATTTGACTTTGGCAAGTTCTTCGTGTACCTCCCTCACCATGAGAATACGCGTTAACATGGTGTCCAAGGTTGCTGGGTCTATTGGCAACGTGGAATACCAAAGGGGACTGTTGGGTACGCAGGAGCGCTCCGGCTGAAGGTAGAACACGTCACTCCTCTGCTTCACGCTTTCAGAACTGTCAACATAAAGAAAGGAAGAGCACCTTATCGGAGGGCAGCGTTAACACAGTCCTACTCCCAAAAACGCTAAGGAGCAAGAGCAGAGAAAACGGAAGCTGCATTGAGACAACAGCACTGTCCTTTAAAGAGTGTGACTCAAACCTTCTTGCTAGTGACTCCGTTTGCCCCCTTCAATGGAGGGAACAGGTAAGTTGTTTCCAGGTCACTTTAACATTAGCTGCTTATAAACCAACAAATCAAATTAGAGTGACTTCTTACAGCTGTGGCTCTTCAATCATAGTTTCATCAGATTAACGGCACTAGCACCTCGATACGATTGACAGATGCATTTGACACTCAACCTCTGAACGAAATCGGTTCTAGTATTCCCGAATTGCTGTGTACTTAGGCACAGGGAATGTTCAAGAGCTACCAAATAAATCCTAGCTTCCCTGCTCCAACACCTGTTCTAGTCTACATACAGACCAGAAATCCAGTTCTGCCACTTACCATTTTGATAAGTAAAATTCATACAGTCGGACTGGACATCGCAGGGGATTATCCGTATTTTCAGCCATTTCCACTGCTGTTGGAGCCTCCTCATCTTCACTGCGTTTCCTTTTGCCTACAGATAATTTATCT
Organism: Pterocles gutturalis; assembly: GCF_000699245.1. Lineage (NCBI taxonomy): Eukaryota > Metazoa > Chordata > Aves > Pterocliformes > Pteroclidae > Pterocles > Pterocles gutturalis. Next base: position 4,798 of record NW_010144704.1, read on the forward strand.
GGATACACAAAAACGGCATCACAGAAGGTCAGTGAAAAACAGCGCTTTCAGGAATAAGCCCTAGTCGCTTAGCCTAGCTCCAGCCTGGTGGGGCTTTTTGTCCCCAGTCCTTTTTAAAATCAGGAGCAGACAATACAAATATGACTGCCAAAATTCACACGATCAGAAAGCACTCACCTGATTCTACCTCTTGTTTTTGAAAGGGTGGGAAAAAACGTAAATATGTCATCTTAGTATTATACTTCAGAGTTCGGGTGCGTCTCATAACATGGGCAAAGGACAGTTTCATGTGCTCACTGACATTCTTTAGTTGGAAATATTTGGTGTTGAAGAACAGAAGAGTGTTCAATAAAACAATAGGGGAATATGCACCCAGCTGCTTACACTCCCACAAGTGTTCCTCTTCAATTCTTGAGAACATATAACCTAGAAACAACGGGCAAATAAAAAAACAAGAGGGTTATTGATGCAATTTTAGGGCCGCCCTCATACTCAGTTATAACTGAACAGCTTTTACAGACTGTGGCTAATCTAGCAGATTTTCAGAATTTTCCCCAAGCAATTAAAACATCATACGTGCACAGGGTGGGAGGGCAGACATGAGTAAAATTAAGCAGTCAGGTTTTGCCAGAGATGCATGCAATTCCTCTTTCAGCTAACCTTCCATCTGAACTGCATATCTGACCAAATCCACACCTAGCACAAGCAACTGTAATTCCAATAAAACCAAGGACACTGCATGCATGAACGTAAGAGGGAGCACGGAGAACCAAGCTGTGGAACAGCTGATCCTCCAGCACCTGAGGAATGGCGAGAAGGATATACAGGAAGATTGCAGGCACCAGTAGCATCTCACTAAGTTCTATATCCACTATATTAAACCACAGTCAGGCAACTGCAAAAAAGTGTAATTCCTAAGACACTGAATGTACCACACATCTACAAATATGTACAAATATATACAGATAGTCTGTCGTGATTATCGTAAGTCAGTTAGGAAAAGGAGATGTGGAGGCTTGTAAGAGATTTGTTCTGAAAGAAAACTTCAGTGTACGCAGCAGTCTGGAAGTAATTGAATTACTTCTGTATTCAATAAAAAGTTCATTTTCTAAATGAAAAGCCAGTTGTGGATCCACGTATGGAGTTGCCAACATCACCCAAGTTTCGCTGATACTCTGAAAAGGATCTTACGTACTAACGTGGCTGGTGTCCAGGTTTATAAGCTGCACGATCACACCTGAAGACTGATTAAAAATATCTGCAGAATTTGGGAACTCTTAATTTGGAAGTCACTGAGGTAAGAAGAACTTGGAACTGAGGAGTCGAGACAAGATTCCAATGATTTGCTAATGTCATCCTCAGACTGACCATCAGGAGGATTTCCAGTACTACCAGGGAAATACCAGTGCAACTGTACACGGTCTTTGCTGTGAACTCATCCCCAATGCTATACACAATTCTGGCTACCTGTATTTAAAAGAGCAGCTAAAACGTGAGGGAAGAGAAGAACTAGCATGTTGACTACAGGAGTGGGAAGCCTTTCATTCAAAGGAGTTGAGAGGCAAAGTGTAATTTAAGTGTAATCCGTAACTGGTAGAGTCAGACATAAAATCCACGACGCTAGTCTACTACAAACAATTACATGGTGGAGAAAGAGGAGACTAATGCGAATGCCTCAGATCACACTCTTCTTCATGGCACTGAGAAAATGTTAATTGATAATACGGTTTTGTCATGCAGCTACACAAAACAAAATAATTGTCCTACCATTTGGAAGAATTGTAGGTTCCCAGATTTTCAAAAGTTTTGTAAGTTCAATCATAAACCTGGAATAGGGCTCGGTAAAAATGTTATCTATTCTACCATTCTCAAACAGGTACTACAAGAGAAAAAAAGGAAGACATACAGTTTGTGATTATATAACACAGCAGAGAAGATACAGGCCATCAGATTCTTTTCCTTTCCTATGTCCCTTGTTGAAATCTTCAGTAAGATATCAAATCAAATTTTCTGCAGGGACTGGGACCGGGACCTCCCCAGCATGAAATGCCAGATCTAGGCAAGAGTTACCATTAATACTCCAAGCTTTAGAGCCATTTTCTGAAAAATCACCATCCTCTAAATGTTAAACATTCTTGAAAAAAGTCTACCTATAAAAAACCAGAAGAGTACTGAGTACCCTTCTACTGAAAAGAGCTTCACATGCTAACACCTCCCAACAATAGATCCAGGCCCAGCGCTGGGGTGCTGACACAGCTTGACTTACAGCATATGTGACAGTCCCTTAAACTCTTCTCAAGCAGCAATTAAAAAAAGTTTTCTACAAGCCAGGAGTGTGTATCAATAAATAAGTTGCAACTGGAACACACAAAAAATGCTGATACTCCTAGACCTCACCATTGGCACTTAGAATTACAACTCCTCCTACATTTTTTTTTCAAGTATAGCCATGAAAAAAAAAATAATTAAGATAATTCTACGCCTGGTCAAATGCTAGGTTTTACATTAGCAGTAGCTTTTGATTCCTTATCTCCAAATGACTGTTTAAGGAAAGAAACAAAACACGCTATTCTAAAAAAAAGTCACTAACAGAAATATACTGACCTGAGAGACTGGGTTTGCAGCAGAAGTTAGTATTATTCTAGGTTTGGATGGTAACTGTTTCAAACTGTGATATGCAGGCAGATAGCAAGGACTCATTGCATTACTCTCATTATTCACTAATTACAATGCTACTGTTCCCACTGTATTTTTTCTGTAAGCGTTGCCAACACACCAGGTATCAGTTTAGCCACTGAAGGAGCTCAGTCTTTGCTGGGTCACCTCTGCCCTGGAAGCTTGTGTATTAGAACAGCGTTGTGCAACTATTTTAGATCTAAAACATTCCATCGTAAAGCATTTCTGAGGAGAATCAGGTTTCTGCAAATCTCTCCTATGCATGGGAAGCATAAAAAAGGTACGAAGCCCCCAAATCTGTCTCTAGGTAGAAACACCTAGCCCTCCACGCCACATTCCTCCCAAGTACAGAAGCAGCCTGTTTGCTCTGATCATAAAAAGGTCCAGACAAATTAGTCAAATATGGGATTAAGACAGACTAAGAATAAAGCACAAAAAAGATAGTTTCTTGCCTCCTCTACAAAAACCAAGCAGCTACATGGGAGTATGAACATAAAGCATAAATAACCAGAGCAAGTTTTGTATGTTCTCAGCAACAACCTGATTCTCTGAGTTACCTGCTGAATTCCAAGGCACAAGTATAAGATGCTGTCAGGATCGTATTTTTCTCCATTTGGTCTCCGCACCTCTTGAATAAACTGGCACAAGCCAAAACTCAGCTCAGCAAAAGTGCACGAGAGAATGTCCTCCTTGAGTTTCACAGGATGAACTGCAGCCAAGAAAATTATTAGAAAAATCAACCTAATGCAACAGATTAAATCTTCACACATTCCTTATTATTTCAAGTAGGCAGAACTAGTCAATCTTTTATCTCATACATGAAGTACCCGGTATGACTAAACCTGCGAATGATTTCCCATCTGTTGGCTAACAATTAAATGAAGATTTGGCCATTAAAAGCCAAACCACCAGCACATGCAGCCAGTGCAAACGCTGCAACTGAGCAATAAGGCTGCAGGTATGTAAAGCTAAGAGATTTAAGTGTTAGGGATGTTGCTGAACACAAAAACGTGGCACAGCAATGGCTGCATGTACTCGAGGCTGGATAAACACGGATTCCCTGGGGCTGGACTCGGGGGAATCCTGAGCCAGAGACAGATCCCGAGTATTTCCTAACAGTTCTGGCCATGAGCTGAGGGCAGCACATTCGACTTCTTAGAGGGAGAAGGAATGAAGAGTTTAAAGGGCCACGTGTGGGATCCAGAAAGGGAAGCAGAGCAAGCGGGGAATCAGTCCAAAGGATCTGAAATGGAATCACCAGGCTGAGCTGCTCCACGCCTCACAAAAGGGACTGCTTGGGACCCAGCAGGAAACCTTTCCGGGAGGGGCGGGGGCAGACAGAGTTTCTTGGAAGTGACTGCAATATTTGCTTCCTTAGCCACAAGAAGAAAACACAGTAACTCATGTGATTACTCCTCTTCTGAAACAAAAACCAGCTGTTCCCATGTAATAACAACAAAAATTCCAAATAAGAGAGGAAAAAGCAGATTGTGTTCTAACTAGGATTTTCCCCTTTGGGATCTTTCTTATATAAGCCCTGCCATGCTTAGTTCTTTATATTGCAGAAGTATTTAATATGGTTTGCTCTCTTCCCCACCATCCCCAAAAAGCTCAATTATATTCCTAACTTTAATTCTCTGCTTGACTCTGAAAATTAGCCCAGAGAACTCTCAGTGCAAGCATGTAAGACAGACTTGAGACTATGGAAAAGGGGAATTAGACACTGCCAAATCCCCAAACTGCTGTGCTTTGGTAAAAAAATTAAAATAATCCATAACGAGAAAAATAAACAAAAGTGACATTTATATGGTCATTATTATCTATCACCCTAGTGAGACACAAGGAACAATTCACGACTTTTAAAGTTAGTTTCAGGCAGGGCGCAGCACAGAACGGCTAGACTTTGGGAAGGCTTCTTTCCAGCTGTGAAGCCTAGAAATAAGGTGTTCAGATTTTAATGGTGTAGCACACAATTTTTTTTTTTGCAGCAAATAGTTATGGTGACAAACAAACACTTTGTGAATGCGTTAGCTACAGACGAGAAGGATGGGGCCAAGTTGGTCTTGTCAGCTTAGCATTACGGCCTGAGAATAGCTCAGTAAAGGCTCTGCAGCTGCACACAGCATTTCTTCTACAATGAAGAGTTACTGCATGCAAATGAACACAGAGTGGAGGTTAGAAGACTAACATTTCTAACGTTGAAAAGAAATCTAGTATCATAGAGCCTGTTTGAACAGGTAACAGATCAATTAAGAATGTAACAGCTATGATTTTTAAATGCATGGAAGACAGTAGTCCATAAAATCTTTTCTCCACTCACAGATATTCTAAAACTCAGTAATATCTAATTCTAGTTTTTATTTGAGCAACATATCACGCCAAGTGCTCTTCAGCTAAATACTTCTGTTTCCACTGAGAGAGAAAAAACTACCTGAAAACTTCAGGTCCCCTTGTTCCTCCTGTGCGTTTTTCCATTGGACCCAGTTTTTCCAGGCATTTACCCCATACATATACTTCAGGGTCATCCCAGAAACAGAGCAGCCTGGGTAGGAGCCCTGCATCAGATTCCGGGGCTCTACAGAAACTACCGGCTTCTTCCGTCCCTACAGGCAAACAAACCAACCAAAACAAATATTTAATAAGCTCTCCATCTATGGATGCTTAACTCAATCTTGCATAAAAAGGCCATTATGCTGACCTGATAAGAAAATCCTGCTTTCATGACAGAATCTGCGTGGATACACATGTATTTTTAGTATGTGGACAAATGGTAACTACATTTTACAGAAAAGGTGCAGTACAATAATTCTCACTGTGATAAATATGCACAGGAACATATTCCTCTCTAGCTACACAAGAAAAAATTGGTTCTTTCCTGTAGATGATGATACTACTTAAAAGATCTCTTTTAGAGTTTTTTAAAACAATACACATTTAAAAAATGTTCTCCACTGAAAAGAGCATTTATTCTACCTAGTTACAGAGCAAAGACAATCTTATATAACAGAAAAAGAAAAAAGTATACAGCGTAGTTAAATCAATTTCTCATTTTTACCCTGGAGCAGTATTTTTTTACTTCTGAGAATAAGCACGCATATAATGTTATTATAATATTATTACTTCAAATGTCAGGAGCTTGTGTTCCAGAAGTACTTTCTTACCCGTCTCTTTGGCTGTGGGAAGCCATCTCTATGTCTCCGTCTTGCTCGTGAACGTGAATGCAAACCCAGTCCTTTACTGAGAGGGTCAAATGAGTCTGAAGTCAAACCAACACCATTAAGAGTTTAATGATAGGATTTCACAGCCCAGGTAGAAGCTTCACTTAGCTACCAGCTGGCAATCACACCAGTGTATTCAAACAATGCTTTACCTTTGAATAATTAGGCGACATGTGTATCTTCTGTATAAAGAAAATAAATTCTTGGCAGAGGAAAAAAGCCCCCCCAAACAATAGGTGTACTTATTCAGGCAAACTTATAATATTTTTAAAACAGTAATTTTCAGTAGAGCTGATACATTACTGCACCTTGAAATACCCAGCTTTACTACACGCCAACACATAGCCGCCATTAGCAGGCTGCTGGTACAACGCTCACTCAGGCAATTGTGGTACTGTCACACAACAGTGCATGTTTCTGCCCATTATACCAACCTGAGGGGAAATCTGCCTCCAGGTCCTGTTCCACACCACCTTTGGAGAACGGCTTCACTTCTGGCTCTGGTTCTGGCAGGGCGTTGGATCGTAAGGCGTAGTGATTTAACTCATCCTCCCAGCTGTGCGGAGTGGACACCGCTTCGGATTCCAGATCTCCACTGTAAGTGCTACCTTGGTCTGTAATGAGAGCGATCAGATACACCATGTGCCGCAGGAAAGGAGAGACAAAAAGAGGAGCTTACAAGAAAAGACAGAGCAGGATTAACATCCATTTGCAAAAAAATCCAACTGACCTTTCTCAAATATCTTGGGGTCCAGGAACAGCTCATGCTCAGATGTTTGAGATCCTTTAGAAAAACAAGGAAATCTGTATCTACAAATGATTGTCAGCTTACTTAACTAATACATTAGCAATCTGTTACTGTCAACAAAATTCAAATCATCACCTAGGATCAGGGAAAGGGAATGCAAAGGCATTTAAACCCGTGTCAGCGCTCGGTACCTAACGCGGGTGCTATGCTATGCGCAGCTCTGCTGAATGCTGTCTGATAAACCTCTGTCAAACCACAAACGCTTCAGAAAGGTGCAAGTATAACCAGCACCCGAGACAGGAACTACGGAGGAAGAGTAAATTAACCTTCTATGAAAACATGTTTTCAAAACAAAGAACAAAATACTGTACACAGAGGCAAAATTCCCTCCAAATCAGCTGAATTCCTGGGCGGCCTCCTCATTTTAAAAAGAATAAGTCATCAAAATTGCTAAGACATGACATAAGCATTATAGTCCTGTCTAGGTTGGCACTTTACCTGCATGAACAGTTTCACTGTGGAAAATAAATGTTGGTAAGACAGCAGGACCACTTAACATGCCATGCATATTTGGGAAACAGCCAGTATCAGCCCTACATCTATTTCTCGACATATTTTCCGTGACGAGAGGACCTCCACCTCACTGCGCTTAGTTTCCTTTTTAAAAACATCACATACCACCATGAGAGTGTGTTTTTTCTTTCTCCTCATCTTCAGCAATCATTTCTGCCATCTGAAGGAGATCAGCTTCAAACGGATTTGGGGGAACCTTTTCCCGTATATCCTGAATGGTTTCAATGATCTTATCAGCATTGTCCAGGGTGGTTGGGAAGAGCATGGGAACTGGTACCTATGGAACACGTGGAAAATATTAGAGCATGTTTGGGGGTAAAGGGAAACAGCAAATACACATGGGAGATTCCTCTCATTTAATCCAACATACATTTTAGGACTACTAAATTTAATTTTGGAATAACTCCAGACTGGACAACTTGTTTCACTTCTCCCACACCCTAAAAATCGGTGGTTTTGTGTGATGATGCTTAACCAAACACGATGTGATACGGAAACAAAAAGCTTCAAGGATGGCAAACAGCACTTGCACGACTAGTCACAAAACCCAATGACACTGCTCTGGGTCCTGTTCAGAAACAAGACTGGAAACCAGTTCTCTAGTGAACTGAACTGTAACTTACAGGTACTGGCATCCCAAGAGGAACTGGTGTGTACTGAGTGTAGAGGTGAAGGGGTACTGGCACAAACACTGGTACAGGAACAGGTACCACAATGATTTGGGGTTGAACTACTTCTTCCTCTGTCAGATCAAAAACAGAACAAAACAAAAATTGTTTAACCATATGACCAACCTTCTGGAGCCTTTTGCATGTCACTTAACCATTGCACTGCATTTTCTGCAGTTAAGATGATCGCGGAATGCTAAAGATGAGTTAAAGCAAATCTCAAGATCCATCACACGTGAAGCTTTAAGGATTTCCAAGAACAGCAAATGTTTTACATCTGTAAGGCAAACTGCTACTTGGAAAATACTATACGACAATCTGAAAACTGTTTAAGGTTTCAAAATATATTAAAAACTATTCTCTGTGACATAAGCCATGCATTAATCTCTCAACTGCAATACAGACTTTTATAAGATGAGTAGGAGATTAGATACGTACCTGTCTGGCATTCTTTGTTTTGTGTGTGAGGTTTGCATGAGGTGGCCTTAGTCTGCGTGATTGGCTTGCACAATAACGCTTTGTTTTTTAGAAGCCTGGGTGGTTGTGACGGTGGCAGCTTTAGGGCATCTGTCTGAGTACTAGCCTGTTTAGAAAAATACAAATGAGGGCAGAGTCAGTATTGGTTTGAAGGATATAATGACATTAATACTTTTTCTCTACTATGGGAGGCTGAACAATTTAAAACTTTCTTTGCTGACAAAAATGATCATTTAAAAACTATTGCGAAACCAGCTTGAAAATGTATTTGGTGCTTTCTGGTCTTCACCTCAATTTATTTTAATCAAACAACAGGGTTTTGTTTTGTTTTGTTTTTTGTTAACAGTGCAGTGAACAATCTGCAAGGAGGTTTGGTTTCTCTAGTCAAATAACCTCTATGAAGTTTTGACCTTGGAATCGTACTGGTGGCAAAGATGTAATGAGGAGTTATGTTAAAACACTTCTGATGACTAAAAGACTGGCTGATACAGATACACAAAAAACTTACTAAACTGATGTGAAACCACTGAAAAGAAATACAAGTAAAAATGAACGCAAATGCTGGCAGTATCAGTATCACTTCCCGATTACACACAGACAGACTATTTGTGCTCGTACTCATTTCATGTCCTGCTGTCATTTTCAGTCATGCATTCCAATAACAGGATCTGGCTCGTCAGGGAAGACTCACACTCTAATCCATAAATGACACCTCAGCTAAAAGCGAGGGCGTCAAGTCTTCCAGAACCTAAGAGCTACATAATAAAACCTTCATATTTTAAGAGAGTTGCAAGATGCATACCACATACCTCAAAGAGCCCCAGAAGAGGAACTCCAGGAGTTATTCACAGATAGCAGTGCCCACAGCTCCATTACCACACTACCAGGGAGTGGGGAAGGAAAGCTAAGCTGCAAGAGCTCGGTCACGTCAGCCCCGGCAGCCCACGCTGGTCCCCTTCCTCCCACGCCAGCCCTTTGGACATCACACCCCACACCTGGCCACAAGAGGCAGCCCCAAGTGCAGATGCCACACATGAATTGCTCAAGAACCACAGCCATCTCGAAAGCTACCAGCTTTGTCTTAAAACATCTAATCAATCTGTCAGTGGACACAAGACTATACAAGTTCTACCCATTTAAAAAAAAAAAGCATCTGCAAGCTGGATGAATTTTAAATCCCAATCATAACCAGGAAAAGCAGTTACAAAATGACGGTGCAAAATTCTTGGATACTTTACTTGTTATTGACACAATCTGGGCGAAAGTGAGAAAAAGAGTCTCTCGTAAAACTTACATCTCCTATTATTTTTGCTGTCACAGTAGGGACTGCACCTGGGAAGAAAAAAAAACATACAAGAATAGTCTGTGTACTTATCATCAAGGACCATAACCTGTATTTTGCCAAGGTCAAGAAAAAGAATTCCCATTAAACCTCATTCCCTGGTGTATGTACATAAATTTAAGTCATTTACACCAAGGTAAGGGAAGGACAAAACCGTAACCATCTGCACTGATGGGAAGTGTAATGAAGAAGTGTGTGTCGTCCTCAGTGGAAAAGATCTCTGAACAAACGTAAATGTTCAGGAATAGAGATTTAAAAACACAGGTACCGTATTTAGCAGTCTTACCCTGTAAAACATTGTTGGAGTTAACCGTAGGCTGGGCAGCAGGGGTGCTCGCCAGGGACACCACGTTTGCTATGACGGGGGTTGAGTCCTTTCTCAAAGAAGGAGGACCTGAGGAGGACGCTGGCGCCGTGGAAAGGTTTGCTGGACAGAGGGAACAGAAGGAAACTAAAATAAGCAGCCAGATAATTTACAAAACAGCATTTCTGCAAAGGCATCGCATGCTTGCCTCAGCTGAAGGAGGAGCAGCCCCATCATACATTCTGCTGTCCTAACAGCCACAGGGGCTGCCAAGACCAGAAAAAGTTATGGCCTGAACGTATAAAATTACTTCTATATTACTCTTAATCAGGGAAAACAGCTCCCACCAGTGTCAAGCAGGAGATGTGCACAAAGTTTAAGAGCTGACTATGGCCTGGTGCATCCTATAGACTTCCAGTTAATATTCTTTATTGCTTGTTGGGTACCTTACTGCTGCAGTCACCACCACTCAGTGGGAGATGATGCCCCTCTTTAGCATCAGTGCTATTTCTGCCCTTCGTATCGCTTCCTCTTCCTGTCTTTGGGGGCCTTTCTTCCTTTCTTGCCTTTGCATTTCATTCCCTACAGAAACTCACAGTTCCTATGCCTGTGGGCTTCATTGCCATCCTCCTTCCCCTTCCATCTGCTAAAATAACGAGCAAGGAACCAGCTACAGCGCATGTTAATCTTGGCACTGACACTTTAAGAGTCAACACTTACTGCCACACAAACGGGAACTCTTCACGTGCCTGCAGAGTACACGGAACTGGCTATTGTAATTTAAGGGATGAAGTCTGTATTTACAGCCGTTAAGTCTACTAATTTCATCACTCGATTTTTTTTGTTAAATGAACATTAACATTCTACTGTATCTATTGTCTTATCAAGTACAGGAGACACGTTAGGTATCAACATGTCTTCAACAGATACCAGTACATTTTACCCTAATAAAATAGGCCTTGGCTTTATGAAAGTGATTGAAGAGTAAGTGCTTTTGTTTCATCCTCTTTAAAATCACTGTTTCATATACCAAACCTAGACTATCTAATTTAATTCCTGCAGAAGTTTGAAATTGTCTGAAGAGAGAGATCTAAAACCGAGCCCATTCAATGGCAACAGGCAAGGCCCCCAGTAGAGGATGTATCTCAAAAAGTTCACTGAATTGAGTTCATGTCAGTATCATGCACACCAAAAGGCAACTCTGTTCCCAGCCCATTTTACCTGTGTTGTTTGCGGGTGGAGGGTCAGAAACACTTTGCTGATTACAGAACAACAGAATACAAAGCAGATTGCAGAAATGCTTGATCTCCCCTTGCCATTTCATGGACTCGCTGAGTTTACCTTGTCTCTTACAACCATCACACTTGGCCATCTAGGAAAACAGAGCGAAGGAGAAATTAAACACCCTCGTAAATGGCAGCAGAGAATACATGTATAAAAACCTTTCTGCACCCTGCTCAGCAGATGTAGCATGAAGAAATCTATAGGGGTGCCTCAATTTGCAGAGTAACACAAAGGAGCAGAACATTCAGTGTCTGTCTTCCCACAACCCATATTAGGTTTTCTCTGTTTAGAAAACTACTCAAAAGTTAAGAAGGATCTACTCATCTCTCACATATACATAATATAATCCATGGGCACAGAAGTCAACTACAGGCAGTTCACACAGCTCCTAACGTACCGTGGCTCTTTTGCTAACACATCTATGTTCTAGAGAATGCTATGTGAGAATACTGCTTACCTGGTAGAACAAAACCGTGAATTTAGACATGCACTCCTCTGAGCAAAATTCCTCCATTCTCCCCCCAAAGTGATTCTGGACCAGTTTGGGGGAAGTCTGTAAACAGTAACTGCACATTTTACAGTGGCTTCCCCAGCGCTTAGCCAAGTCATGTTTATAGAGCAGTTTACAACCTAAAAGAAGAGAAAATAGCAAAAATCCAAAACCATCCCTCAATATCAAAATATCATTTGCTTGGCACTTCTACTTCTTGTATTTCGTTATGTCTGTAATAATTTGTTGAAACATACCATTAAAATGTAAAGTGTGAACAAAGTTCTGTGTTTCTAGAGCTAAAAAATGGTTTTCTGCCCTCTTAGTATCACCAAAACTTTTAAGACAAGACACTTCTAACTTGGTATTTCCGAGACATGGTCTTGCCCTTTCTTACCTTCACTACAGAATGTCTTATCTATGCCTGAGAATCGCACTGTCTCCTTGAGAATCTTCTCAACTCTGCAGTATTCACACAATGCTATTACACTGCTCCTCTTCTTATACTCATCACAGCAGGTCTTCCCACAAAACTGGAACATTTTACCCTGAAACGCAGCCAGAATGTTTTGGTTTCAATGTTTCACATCCCAGCTAATACACTATAATGGTTAATAAAACCTCAGAAGCATTTTTATACCTTTGGAAATCAACAACAGACAGCACTACCAAGTAAGTCTCCCCATTTAGCTTTATAAAATATGGCACAATTTTCTGCAGAAAGCCCTCACACCAATGCGCTTTGTCCTGGAATTAAAAGGATCATCTCTGGGACCAAGAATCAGGAATGTGCTTACCTAGTCAGGCAACCATAGGGTTTATTTTTTGGGCGTTTTAAGATCAAAGAGCTAGTATCAGTACTAATTTTTTTAATACTGCTTAAATGATATCAAAATCAGTTCCAAACTCCTCGATAGCAGGTCATAGTAAGCAACAGAGCAGTAGCCACAGACCATATGCATAAACTACAATTTTTCATTTTTCTGTTGAGAAGTATGAGTTTGAAAAGCCCTAATCTTTATTACCTTGTAGTCAAGCAGCTCTGGTTTGGTTGCAAACAATCTGTTACAGTGCTGACACCTGAGCTTTACAACAGGGTGGGCAAGAGCGACTTGCTGGGACTGGGCAGCCAGCCTCTGTAGACCAGCTGCAGCTGAGCTGCTGGCCGAGCTGGGGGACACAGTCGAGGTGGTGCCACCTGCCGACACCGTTGTCCCCGAGGGAATGCTTACAATGACTTGACCTTGCGACAGAGGTACCACTGAGGAGTTAATTCCTGCGGCCTTGTTGAACAAATTCTGCAGGAAAGAAAATTGAGGACTAGATTTATTTTACAGTATTACATATTTTACCCGACATCCCAGATATTTACACTGTCAATTTACTATTCTAGTAATTCAGCTAATTAGAAATCCTAGATGTCACACCTGAAAAGCTACTACACAACTGTAGCTGCAAAAATTGCGTATGCTCCCATCTGACATAGCCAAGTGATACTGAGGGTTTGCTGAAGTTTTACAGCTGTTGCACTGAACTTGAACACCTGAGGGTGAAACAGAGAAGAAAAAAGTGATTTATGCAACATCAAGTCGTATTGCAGATAATTTTGCACTGTGCATACAAAACCAGAGAATAGGAATGACAATCCAAGGTACACACAGAAGCCCAAGTCAAAGTTTCTACAGATTCAGAAGCAGAGATTGCAGCTGTGGTGCCGGTTGCTTGCCAGATCCTTTAATTAATCTCCCAGTATCCCTAGGATGTCAGTAAGCATTTTTCTATTTCACAAGAAAAATAGCTGAGAATATGTTTGCCTAGCTCAACGCATCATTAGGCAGAGTTAGCTCAGCTAATCACCTCGGAGAACAGAGGCAGGACAGTCACCGCGCTGTACGGCGTATGTCCACAGAGGTGGATTTCTCTAGCTGGGAAACCCACCAGCTGCACTTGCAAGAGCAGAAAATAGATGAAAGGTTTATTATCATGTTTGAAGTCTCTACAAACAAAGCAGAAATGGCTGTACTGTCCCTGTTAGGTTTATCTGCAGTAGAAAGTCCTTATGTTCCCACCTCAGCACCTCCCTTTAAAAAAAAGCCACTCCCCCCCCCAAATTAAGTTTGGATAAGGGCTACATGAAATTATGCTTCTAAAGAAGTAAAAGGATAAAGTTACCTGCAGAAGTGACCATTTTCACTCTGTACGCTGACAAGCAGTTAACAGAGCAGAACAGCTCAATTTTTCCCAAGTTATTTGTGCTCTCTATCATCTCGGCTGAAGATCTCAAAGATTTACACAGTGTGCAAGGTGTAATTTTAGCGGACTTCTGTGGAAATACAGAAATCCATCACTCATGTGAACCTTCATATTTTTATTAGCCTGTAAATTAATTACTAACATACAGAATGTGTGTAAAAGGGACTGCCAGTGCCCTGGAAACAGCACTGATTTTACAGCAGCATTATTTACGATGCAGATATAGGAGTTCTCCAGTACACTCACTGTATTCACACTCTGACCACCTGAGACATGGGCTCGCTGTCATTCAGGGTGAGCTCTGCCTCTGCCGGCCAGTTTAACCAGTATCCAGGCTGCCAGGGCAAAGGCCTCCAAGTGCAAACAGCTCTGCCTGCTGTACCAGCACACCTACCAAGCACCTTGTATCAGGCAACTTCAACATTTTTGCTGAGAAGTAACATTTTGCTTGTGATTTTCAATACGTCAGCTACGTATATCAGCAATATTCCCATCTAACAGATGAGAAAACAAGAAGAGAGCAGTGGGTTCCCTGGAGATATATCTGGTAGCAATGTGGGAAAAAGAGACATCTTCTGGTGATAATCACATTTTTCAAACTATGGTCTATGGACTACTTTTAAAAAGACACCAAAAGAAGCCTGTCTTTCATAGACACACTTTCTGTGTTTACAACAGTGAAAGCTTTTTAAGGTCTTTAAGTTTGGAAAAAACTTAGAGAACTAGTGCACCAGACCATTTTATTATGACAGCCTTAAAAATGCACTTTGTTCTCTCAACAGCTATTCCAGATCTTCACAGAAGGACAGAACAGAGTATATGTTCCTATAGATTTTACAACACCCAACCCCATCCCCCCCAAACTATCAGAATGTAGCTGACAATTGAGTTGAATGCTGTTTAAAAATCAATAGAAAACAGATCAGACTTAACCTCAGAAACTGTGAACGTACCGTATTTCCAGGAAGACTAACAGATATGGGGTTTTGATGCCAGATGCAAAAGCAGCATGACAGCCCTCTCCTTTTCAGCGTACTTAATTTAATTTCCAGATTTGTTTCAGAGGACAACTAATGCTGTAGGTAATTTTCTGGATGAAATACTTTTACCAGAAGTTTTTTTTTTTTTAATTCATTAGGCCTTTCTTGGACTAAGTGGCCTGAATAATGGGGCAGCAGAGTCAAGCCACAAAATGAAGTTACACTATCTTAGCAGAGGGCAATTCTTCCTAAAGTAATTGCATTAAAATAAGTCAGTCAAAAATAACCGAGCTATTATAATAAATTAAGGTTCTTTCAACTGCTCAGCTCTTTAAGAGGTTCCATTATAATCAAAATATTCAAAGTTTAAAAATTAAAATAAAAATTATCAACTGATTATTACTTTTCCTCTCCACTTAATTCAAGTGGTCCAATTTCATAAGGAATACTCAAACAGGGAGCATCTCAAAGGCTGAAAAAAGTCACAGTGGACTGCTGCTGAGTGGTCCCACTGTGTCTTCTCTCATTCTGGAATACTCTGGGAGCTGGTTCAGTGGTAAAGGAAACAGAACAACGTGTTTGGGCAAAGATTAGGCAGCAAACGGCAAAAGGAGCTTTCTTAGACTACGATAGTAACTGAAATAATCAACTAATAAATTGGATGTTTCTCAAAACACCCAAAATCTAATCAAAGACGTATTTCTAATATTCTGTCAAAATATACCTGCTTGTATGCTGTCACACATGCTGAGCTGCAGAACTTTTTTGACTGCCCCTCTATTTGCAGCATGTGACACTGGCCAGAGCCGCTGTAGCAGTATCCTCCGCAATTCTCGCAGCAGTTCATGGTCAGGTTGTTCGCTGAGCGGAACTTGGAGAAGCAGGCGTCGCTGCAGAGCTTGTGTACAACATTCTGGTAATTCACTTCGTGTCTGATCTGGAAGAAGAGAAGGAATATGTAACGAGGAGAGAAAGAACGTTTATGTCCATCTCTGAGATGGCAAACTGTCCTGATTTAAAGGAAATTCAAATGAAAATGAAGTTTGCAATTACCACTGCATTCTTCTGGCACATGCTGCACTTGGTTGAAATGCTGTTAGTGTGAATAGTAACAACGGGTTTCCTTTTCAGCTCATATGTAGAAAGACAAGACTGGCTGCAGAAATCCTTACTAGAGTTTGTATTGTCAAACTGGGCAGTGATTACATCCTTTGGATTTAGAATGTCTCTATGGAAAAAAACCCAAACAAACAAAGATAAAGAATTAAAGTTGGTTTCATGTCAACTTGCTGTTCTTTCTGCAGACTAAACATTCTCTAGAAGACAGTGGATTAATTTAACTTAAAGCTTTTCTTTTTGATGATTTAAGTACCTGACTTAATTTTTCTTTTCCTATTAGGAAAACAATTAAGTAGTACAATTCTCAAGTAGATATTTTGTGAAACATTTTGTACCTGGACTTTGGAGCAGCCTATAAATACATCAAGCTGTATCACTAAATCTTTTCAAAAGGAACCGGGAAAAGATAACTGGTTTGCACAGCCTTTACTGGAAAAAAAATAACTGATCTGGGTGCTGAAAGCCCAACTACCTGAAAAACTTAATTCTTAATAAATTTAATCTCTCTACATCTTATGAAAACAGCTGTGACATATTTTGATGAGCTAAGACCTACAGAAATCTAAGCCCACTGAATGGACCCAGACTGGAAAGTCAAATTTATTTTAGAATCTAAGGAAGTATCCTTCCTCTAATATATTTACTCGTGTTTTACTACATTTTAGGAATTCAGTAAATCTGTTTTTATCTAGAAGAAATAATACATAAAATATTTTTTGAAAATGTGCTCGTTGGTGGTTTTTAGATTGCAACGACATTTTACAATGGCAGGAAAACACAATACCTTTTGAAATGCAGTTTTTCATATTTGGCTCATTTAAATCAAAAAAAGACAAAATGCACACTTCACAACAGAGGCTTTTAAATCTACGTGTATGTAAAATCCAATTAACAAAATGGGACTGAAAGCGGATAGACCAATTAACAGTAACAGTATCGGCCACGATTTTTTGAAGGGAAGCGTACCAGCAGCAGGCACTACAGGAACAGCGTGCTGCGTAAAAGAGAATTGAAGCCTTTCATTATCAGCTTGAATATAAATTATTACTAGAACAAATGAAAGCAGTGTCCTACTTTGAGCAGCTTGAGCAGGTTTTCTTGGTAGAAGCTGGTGGGCGAGAGGCTGGAACAGTGTATCCAGTGAGGCACAGTGTGGAGCAGAAGAGCTGGGTAGAGCCTTTCCTCTGGTATGCCGTTTGCCCCTTCTGCAGGATTTTTTTACAGCCAGAACAGGAAACCCGAACAGCTGTGGTTGGAACTGAAGGAAGCATTTTACTCATGCCAGAGGATGCCACAGCAGGCTGGAAACCTGATGACAGCTGTGGAGCTAAAAAAACAACCAGAGAAAACATAGAGTAAGTGTTATATGTGTACTGCACAGAATTCACTGGTGTGCAGGGGGCAAGCACACAGCCTACGGCTTCATTTGGGCTGTCAGGGTCTAAGGGAGAATTAAATAGCTGATGAACTCTCCATAAATACATGCCCTGTGCTGGTTGTCTGCAGAGTACAGTCGATCTAACGACTCTTAAAACTGAGCATACACTTTTAACGTCCCTTTCACATTCAATTTTCCTTTGCCTCAAACATACAATTATTTTTCAATCTCTGAACTCCACTGTCTCTAAAACAAACTTTTTTTTTTTTCCTACTGGGGTCAGACATAGCAAACGAAATGCAGAATAAACTTCTAGACTATTCGCAAAGGTGACATATTTTACAGATTTAAATAAAGTTAGTCTTGCCTATTCCTTACCAAGAGGACTGCCACTGACTGAAAATACAGCACTGATTTTCAGCTCCCCTTCCTGAGTTTTTGGCTGTTGGCCGTACTCCTAAAACAAAGGGAAAGGAAAAGGAGAACAAATACACACATGTAATCACAGGTTACATTATTTCCATTCTTTCATAATGCTGTATTGAATCTTAAGGTCCAGGAAGGCAAGACTGTGTCTCCTAAGCCTGCTCCCAAGGCCAGGTTTACAGACGTTGCTGTACGAGCACCACACACAGAACCTGCTCAGGGGTTCACAGCAAACCACAACTGAGGGTGTCGTGTAGAAATGGAAAAGCACGGCCACCTGGTGCCCTGCCCTTTCCAGCTGTACGCCAGGACACCTCAGAACTCAGCCAGACAAAGCTCAAGAGAAATCTCCGCTTTGCACTCACACAAGCTTTCCATCTAGAAGTTTCGTGTTCCGTGAAACACGCTTCATCTTCGCATTCATAGATGATAATAATGAAACAGAGACTGGGATGTAGATGGGGAGAAGCATTCTGCACTGAACCATGAGTTAAGTACCTTGGAGGAGCCCAAGGTGAAGCTTTGCAGCAGACCAAGGCTGGCACCACTAGAGCCAGACCCTGCTCGGACTGGCTTCACTGGGAGGGGAATAACCTCACACCTTCTGCAGGACACAAAAATCCCTGCGGCCGCCTGTGGAATAGCTGACAGCCTAGAGATCACCAACTTACTCCACAGCAGCTATTCATACTTTGACACCATGCCTCCTGCCGCTGCTCTTCCTAGAAACCTCAACCATAAAGCAGCTTGTAGCACTCTACATGTAAATCTTAATAGGCTGAAAAGCATAATCTCTTGGAACTGCAGAGATGATAAGATTTAACCTACTTACAGTCATTTGAGAGCAGTGAGGGCACGATGTCATGTTCTGACTGAGCTAAATTCACGGTTGCTGCCTGGCTGCAAGGTAAGCCAATTTAAAATCACTACGCAAAATCCATCTCTCCCTTTGCAGTGGCAGGGGACTGCTCCCTTGGCTTAAGCCGTCTCCTAAAACCACATACTAACATCCACGTAATATATGCTAAAACCTAACACTTCTCTTACTCCTGTGGGAAAACTACAAGTTTCTGTACTGGGACAATCCAACTATTTCTCAACAGGTTTCCCAGGAGAACAGGCAATGGTATCTGCTCATCACTTGAACCATCAGTTCACACGCTGAAGTCTCAAGAGAAGCTTTTAAGCTGTGTACGGGCATGCCACGATGACGGGATTTGAAGTACCATGGCTTTTTTAACACTACAATTTAAAAATCAGTTATCTGCAGAAACAGAGTTTTTAAAGCATTTTAACTGCAGTTTTATCCTTAGTCAATACTAGTAAGAGAAATGGAGGCAAATCCTGCCATCAGCTGTGCATGATCAGCAGAGGTCCACCGCAGTGTAACAGTGTTGAAAGCCAAGAACCTTCAGCTCCAACTATTGGTTACAGCAAGAAATGCTCTTATCTTTCATGATGCATGAAAAAAAAAAAAAACCCACATTAATTCCAATCTAAAGCAAAACAAAATGAACCTTCACCAGTTCTCATACTTTTCCAGTATCAGGCAGAGTTGATAATTACAGGATTTTACTCCAGGAATTAATATTTTGAACAATACGATATTTGATATTTAAATTCTTCAAGTCTTCACTTTTACTTATTAATATGATCTTTGATAACCACAGACATCTTGCATTGCATTCCACACAAATCCACACAGCAGATGCCACCTTGGGAGGACAAGAGAACAGACAGATTTAACTAACCTACACGTGGTTTGACATTATATATGCTTAAGGAAAAATAAAATCAAACAATCTCACGGACACTGAACAAATCAGAAGGGCGGTGAAATTTGAATAGTTTCAAATACTTAGTTTACTTCTTTATTTTATTAAACTAAGAGTATTATGGGAAAAGAAGAAAAACTGTTGGGAAGATAGGCCCAGAGGGAAGAGGAGGTTTAGCAGAAGTACACACAATAATGCTGGAAAAACTAATGCCTGCACAAGAACACCAGCGCTCTCGTCTCAATGCAAGGGGGATGAACCACCTTAGGAAGGTCTGCACACCTTTAACTGCATGTAAAGTTTGGCATATAACCCAAACATTAGCAGTGAGGAGACAGGAATTGCAACACAGATCATTTCCCTGGTGTTACACAGCAAACCAACGGCAAAGAGACGGGCAAGAGCTCAGCCGTCCCTGCCCCAGCACCCCTCCATCTGTAGCTCAGGCTTTCTCGATTTTGCAAGTATTGAACTGTTACCTATAGTGTCATAGAAAATGTCAGTCTCCAATGAGAAAGTCACTTTGACACATGCTTAAATTGACTTCACTGATGTGTATGTATTGAAATATTTTGCTAAGGTAAGACCTCTATGTGTTAATTTAAAACAAGAACAAACAACGAACCACCGTGCTCGCAAAGATAACCTTTAAGAGGTAAGCAGCAGGAAAAACTACACACCTCTGACTGTGACTACACGCAAAATATTCAGTAAAACAAGATTTACATTTTATTTCCTAGTGAGACTGAGTTGAGATACAGTGTCTGTATTGCCACAGGTTTAATGATGAAAGTTTTACAGCACTTTGCTTTGTCTCTAACTGAAAAGAGAAACATTTTCATCGACACGGTAACATGACATCAAAAAGTTGGGGGTTTGGGTTTCATGGTAGTATAAGAGGGAAAAATCCTTCTACTAATCTAAGTTCTTCAAGTTAAATTTCGGTCAACAAACCAAATAAATTGCTGAATTTACATCCAGCTTATGTGGTCAGCTGTCAGACCAAAATGAGAAATGCAATGGGAAACTTACCTCGGAATTATCAGGTTCATCTTTAATTTTGTCTAATAGTCCCTGCTGTGGGGCCATAGCTTTATCATATTCGTCATCCAAAGGCTCCTCCTTAATTCTAATATTTGGTGCAAAGGAATTCCCCAGCTCTTGTCCAATAGATTCCTTACTAGAAAATAGGTAGCTAGACTCCTGAAACAATAATATGAAAAAGAATTCACCCTCCTGCATCTGCCATGAGGAGTTGGACTGCTGCCAGGGGGAGGTTCTGTTGCAGACCAAGAGAAATGGGTCCTGCCACTGGAAGGTGGGAGAAATGCCAGGCAGTAGCTGCTGCCTCTACCTCCCTGCAGCACCCTCTGTCATCCCACCCCCAAGCCTTTTCACTCCTCTGGACAAAGCAGAAGCCACCCAGCTCTCTAAGTTGGTTGTCAGTAGGGGCACTCGGCTGTTTGGGCAGTTCTCCTGTTGATACAGCTGTTCCCTGTCTCATCTGGAAAAAAGGCAGCAGGTCAGATGGATGCATCCACGTCTAGATTCGGCTCACCATGCTGAACATGAAAGTGGCTACCAAAAGAATCCTCAATCCAAAGAGAGGGTCAGCAAAATTTTACACAACTATGTGCACTGGTTAGGTAGCAAAGATGTCTAGGAGTCAGAAGATCAGTTTTCTTGGCAGTCAATTTTACACTCAAACACAAAATACGTATTTTGAATTATTCCAATATATTGCTGCACTTGCAAAAGTGTTTGAAAGATCTATAGCTTACCCTGAAGTTAGTTTCTGGAGTTTGTGGCGCTAACTGCGTCCGTAATGTTTCTTCTACTTGATTATGAACTGAGGAAAACATATACATTAAATATAAATGAATACAGATTCCAATGCATTTCCTTTAAAACTATCTAGAGTCTCGTTCTGATCCCCAACCCCACAGTCTGGCAGCACCTCAGAAGTACTAAACTACTCCCTTCCTCCTCCCTGCAAATAAGACGGTAATCTTTAAAGAGAATTGACATTTTTTATTATTCTGTTCAACCATTATTTTCCTATTCCAGCAAAATGGTTATAAAATTCTGAGGCAAATCGTTCATTCAGAATTTTCTGCACGCTTGGTTCTGAACTGGGTTCTGAACTCTCCTGTGCTTTGACATTTAAATCAGAAAATATTTTTCAGAGCGACAACTTTCATCCTTTTCTTTGCTGTTCTGATCTTTTGCCTTTTGTCCCCTTCTCAGGAAGTAGTAGTTTACA
Source organism: Pterocles gutturalis (assembly GCF_000699245.1). Taxonomy (NCBI): domain Eukaryota; kingdom Metazoa; phylum Chordata; class Aves; order Pterocliformes; family Pteroclidae; genus Pterocles; species Pterocles gutturalis. The sequence goes on from NW_010144704.1 coordinate 26,772, forward strand.
CTTTTTTCGCACGTATAATTCTAAAAATTCCGGATTTGCCTGGTTACTGGATGCTGCCTAGGAGCATTTACTATTGCTGCTCCAATTACTGACTGCTCTCTCTGAGGCTGTACAGCTTTCAGACACAACTTCTAACTATTTACAATTTTCTGAAACATGTCTTTTGCACAGAAATATTCTCCACTGTCAGGCTCCCTCAAACAAGAAATGGATTACAGGTATCTGTGGTTGTCTCCACGGTGGCTGGACAAAGTCCAAGACACAAGTATCTGAGGAAGAAGGAGAGCAGCCTCCCAGGACAGGCAGATCTCAGGTTACTCCCTGGCTGACTCCCTGCAGACACTACCACACTTCTAACAAGCCTTGCCGTGATGCTGCTACGAAATACGCATTGCTTGAAATACATATACATTAACGAAGAATTGGTACTTTGCTCAAAAAAATCTTCCCTGGCTGCCAACTTAACCTAAACTTCATCATCTTTTCTTTTCAGGAGTTCCAAGGTCTATAAAAACCAGTGAGAAAAAACAAAAGGAAGCTTGAATTGTCACCCAGCTTGGTTCAGGAAACCACAACAACAAAGAGTAAGTTGAGGCTTTGAAATAACCCGTGGAAGATGAGACCCCCACCAATGCTGCCAGACCCTTTTGCAAATCCTAGTCCTAACACAGAGTTCATTGCATTTCGGGGTTCTTTACAAAGCGCTTCCCTACA
>NW_010144704.1:27498-30398 GCF_000699245.1 Pterocles gutturalis
TTCAACAAGATGATGTTTTTAGTAACTAGAACTATCAATAATTTCTGTCTAGTTCTTCCTCTTTGCTGGCAGCCAGGTCTACGATGTCAACAGTTACCTGCTTTGTCAAGAAAACTGCTTTTCAATCTAGAATCCATATCTTTAGGGATTTTTTCCAATCGTTTTTCACGCTCTTGAAAATGTCCGTCTCTATTCTTGTCCTTTGCTGAAAAAGTCTCTTTGCCATTATCTCTTGTTATGCTAAAATCTTTTCGAATTGATTTAAATACAGGGCCCTGCTCATATGGTGAGGTGAGATCCTTTTGGATTGCATTTTGGATTTGAATTTCTTTTTCACTGTCCAATTCATGCTCTGTAACTCTCTTGCCCTCTTCCAGATGGTCTTCATCATGAATCGCTGAAGAAAGAATGGAGTGAAATTTTGATCATCTTCGTTGTCACTCCCAACAACAGGGATGCCTGCAAGGTCCCCAGAGTTCAGAAAATAATCATCATCATCATCATCCAGCAGCGAGTTTTCAGATCCTGTTCGATTCTGTATTCCGTAAGAGATGCTGTCGAGGGCAGGTGCTAAGTTGTGGTCAGTGTCCTCAGACATTTCTGCATCCAGGATTTCACCACCTAGGGAAAAAAACCAAACATAACCAGTCAGAAGATTCACCAACTTTACGTGTAACAAAGGGTAAGTGTCCTTGGCTAATCTGCCTGATGCTGTAATTCCTGGAATACTCTAAGCCTCCTTGGGCCAACATTACTGACAAAACATTTCTGACATGTCCCACTCACCACACTGTGAAGCAGAAGCTGAACTGGGTAAAACTAATCAAAGAAAGGAAAAACACTAACTTAAATTCATCTCATTTGTAACACTTTTGGAGAAGGCAGTGCGGGGAGGGAGTGAGCAGCACGTGCTAGGAGAAGGGAAAGACAGTCTTTTCCAGCAGCACTGATACTTCTAAGAGTGCTTTGTTGAACTATGGCCTTATAGAAATGAATAAAAATACTTACATTTTTCTGTAATATCAAATACTGCATCAGATTTATCTTCAAACTGTAAAAAAGAAAGCACTAGATCATTATCTTGGTCCGCTGCCGTGTACTTTGCTAAAAAGTATCCGACCAAAACCAAAGCCACCAAGAAGGCTCACAATTCCTCCTCCCTTTCCTGCCCCAAGCAAAGTTCTACAAATTAACTGTTACATTACTGAGAAGTCACGTTTCCCCTAGGAAGTTCAGAAGTAGACAGAAAAAGCACAAAATGAAAATTTAGAATTAGTGGTGCTTCCCAGAGAAGGTGCAGGAGAGGAGAGGGGAGGGAATGCCAAAATTTTCCCTTCCTCACGGTGATGAGATGAGTACCAGTAGGAGCACAAGCAAAGAACCCGAAGATGACTCTGAGTGCTGTACAAAACATCTGTTCCCATTAAACGTTCTCCCACAGACATTAAAGTTGATGGCACGCTTGAATGCTGTCTGAAGAAGTGTGCGCACCCAGTGTAATTAAAGTTTCTGCCTAAGAGATACCAGCATTCATCTCAGTCCTCTCTCCGCTCTCTACATCTCCAGCTCTGTGCTCTCTTTTCTGGCAGATCCTGCTCACACTTCAACTCTTAAGCCATCTTAAGGAAAGTAATGGGATTTGATAGCAAAGGGATGATCTCTAATTTCATTTAACTCAAGTCATTGAGTTGATAAATCCGATATTTCGCAGGACTGCGATGGGAACTATCGCTATGGTAGAAGCCAGCTCCGGGAACCGGTGACAGAATATTGTCCCAGGGTTCATCCGATGGCAAAAAGTCCATCAGTCTCTTTCCAATACTACTTGCAGGTCTACAAAGACAAGCTAGCTCCTTCAGCTTCATCTGACACACATTCCTCTCAGTAATGCTTGCTCTTCCACAAAGAATTCTCGATTTGCTGGTAGGGCGAGAGAAGTTTTCAGCTAAAATGAAGCACGAGATCATCCTTTTCTTGAAATGGGTTTATATCAGAGCAGTTCTTTGACTGATTCGAGATCTAGAGTACCTGTGGGAAAAGTATTTGAGGTTCTGCCACAATCCTGGTTACCCTGTACATCCAAACCCTCGGTACTCCTCCTCCTCTGGTGATAACAAATCTTTTAGTAACAGGTGACACCCCAGAAATGCTGTCATTAGGAAAAGAAGGCATCTGGACATCTCTAACTGTTTAATTCAAAGAAATGACAACATCCTAGTCAGCACAAGGGGCCACCTGCCAGAGCGCATCAGGGAATACCATAAATATTTTGGACAAGTCGAAAAATATTTACAATCTACCTGGAAGGAATACAAGCCACTTCCCAACCACAAGGCCATCCTAGGGAAAAAAAAAAACTATTTTGTTTCTTTACTTCTTCCTTGTGAGGCTATTAAAATAAAATATCATCTTGAATATTTTCTTCCTTTGAAATGCTTTAGGATATGGAGGAAGATCTGTGTCCTCTGGCCAAAAGCTTCCACTGGAAATGTTTATAAACCAGACACTTGAGCATCTGATAACGCTAGCAGTGTCCTCGGAGCCACCATCCAGCTTCTGGTGGTGAACAGCATCAGAACTCCCACGTGGTGTAAATCCAGAGAGAGGAAACTAGGGGAAGTGTTTGTATGCCTGTGTGTGGATACACATGTACCCACATACACACAAATATATATATATATCTTCCCAATAAATTACTCATTCCCTATCAGTCTATACCTGGACTATGCCTTGCAATACAGAAATGGTGACAAAACCCCTAGGTATTCCCGGAAGGAATTTGTTTTGCTTTAAATGAACTACTCTTTACATAAAGACACTACTGTTTTTAGAAAAAAAAAATAAAATTCCACTAGGTATGTTGCTTTTTTTTTTTCCTAATTGTGTATTAGACTCTAGGG
>NW_010144704.1:30419-37703 GCF_000699245.1 Pterocles gutturalis
CTAACCCACCTTTGCTCGGAGCGTGTGCCAGAGGGACACTGTTCACACTTTAATACAACGTGCTGATTTGAAATAACTGAAAAGCTGTTCAATACTTTAATGGTATTTAAAGTTGACACAGCATCCATAAATCAAACAATGAATAGACTATTTTTATGCAACACAAAGAAAGAAGCTGCCCATGGCTACAACTTTGTTTTGTATGCAAAATAGGGAACTTCTTTTGAAAAACAAACAAAATGTAACAAATTGACACACAGAGGCACATATCTTTCTAGCAAGCTTTTTGAATCTTGGCCCTAGGTCTTACTGCATCCATGAGCAAACTGTGGAAAGGAAGCAGCCGTTAAGAAAACTGCAATTAAAAACAGTGAGATTCTCAATGTCTTGTCTGTAGTTTCCTTGTCCCTATACACACAGCATTACCCCCCCAGTTCAGAATTCAATAAACTGATAAGGAAGACACCATTTGGAAAAAAAAAAAAAAGAAGAAAGTAATTTCAATGGTAATTGCTATTCCTGAAGCAGGTGCGGGGAGCTCAGGAAGCATCCCCTGACCTTTCGCACATGACATCCCTGGCAGGGATGCCCGGCAGCCAGCCAGCCACGCGGCACCTCCGCCACGGCAAAACTCCGCAGCACCGGCAGAACCCAGCAGCGGCTCTCTCCCGGAGCTGCCTTCCACCCCAGCACAGCCAGACCTCCCCATTCATACCTTCGCAGCACCCAGGGAGGGAAGAGCAGAGGGTAACAAAGAGCCAGCCCGCCACAGATACCTGCTACAGGAAAAGAACCGCTGCGGCAGGAAGAGAACCCGGCGGGGTCAGGCGAGCCGGAGAGCTGGCGCGGTGTGGGGCTGGCAGAGCCCCCCCGGGGACCCCCGGGGTTCGCTGCTGGGGCTGCATGTTCCTCTTCGCAGGTGAGAAGGGGTTCAGAGCCGCGTGTGGGGAGAGTGGGAGCTGGGCAGATCTTGTGAGGTGTGTCCTTGAGGCTTCCCTGCGCATCCGAGACATGCTCAAGACTTCAACAAGATTATTTTTAATCTAGTCTAAGGGAAATTAAAGAGATGCTAGGATGGGTATTTTTAAAGGCAAATCCCAAATAAGTGTCTATACAAATACAAAGACAAAGGCAGGTGTTTTTTAGTTTCTTGTGGCTCACTCTCTTTCTGTTCAGGAAACAGGCTTTTACCCTGCGTCTCACTTACTTGGGCATCTTTAAGTTTCAGGAAAGAAGATTTAGGCACGTGCTGCTGCCATTCCATTTCTGCATTTTTAGAATTCTGAATCATTCACCAAAAATCATAAAATAAGTGCGTTGCCCCTTTCTGTCCCCAGGTTTTTCTGACAGTCCTGAGTTTTCTCAATAGTCACAGGTTAACTCCAAACAAAGTCCCTGTCAGCCTCACGGTTTCCATATCCACCAAACATTTGAGAAGGAAGCAGCTCCACACGGGAAGGCTTCACCTTGCAAGGGTTTTTGCAAAGACACAAAACACACATCAAGCAAACAAACCCAGACATTCACAATAAAGACTTTCTTGTAAAGACAAAGAACTTCTCCCATCAAAACCTCACCCCTGGCTATGCACGGAACTTTGCTATTGCTGGTTAAGACACCACAACCAACCGTCGACACTGGGATTTTGGTTACACTAAATCTGTACGTGAGCTGAAATTAGGAAATGTCCTGTTTCTCACAGCATAAGTCAGAAAAACTAAACTGAAGCTCCATGGATGTAAAAACCACCAAAATCAGAGCAGGGGCCATATCATAACAGCGTATGTTGCTGCTGGGATACTCAGCAAGCAATCATTCCAAACCAAATATTTCAGTTCAGTTACGTACTGCAGCATCCCACAAGAAGACAGCATTTCCCACGTTACAAACGTACGCTTCTGGCCAAAGCTTTCAAAAGCATAGCTGTTCAGAGATCATGTTCTGCAAAGCATGCAATCCCCTTAATTCCACTTAACTCAGAAGCTGAGTAGCTCATTAAGAGAGGGCATCACCACGTCTCTTAAGGGAAAGCCAGCCAACATAACAAAACCAAGAAGCAATGAGGGTAACAATCTGGGGTGGAGGACCAGCACTATAACCTCAGAAAGATCCCTCTACTCAATGTCTCCCCCAAGAGGATAATTAACCATGTTAGTAATTACTTGCAAAAACACCTCCGTAAATTAATCTTTAAAGAAAGTGAAGCACATATAAAACCTCAGTCTTCTGCTTTTCATTGTAATTTGTCCTCAAACAAGCAGCCTACAAGATGGCCTTGCATGCAAATCAGGAAAATTCACAAACGTAGCACCTTCTGCTTGTTGATAAACACGGCGGGGATGATCAGCCCTCCTTCACAGAAGGGTTTGTACGTTAGCGGGCCCACACTGCTGAATCATCTCATCCACCATTAGGTACCGCAAGGCTTTTCCCTTCTCATAAGACTTTGGTGCCAACAACAATTGGTGGTGAAAACTGGAGAGCCTGTATGCATCGTCAGTTCTATTTCAGTATTTCTGTCCTTAAAGAGAGAAGAGCAACCATGTGATGATCCACTTTATTCTTCAACGCACCTTCCTAACTCAGGCTGCCATTTGTAGCAGTTGCCCTGGCTGGCTTCTACTTTTTCTTTTCCTCTGAAGAAGTGCTTCTTACAACAAGCAACTTAGTTGGACGTTCTGCCTTCTTTGCAGATATTACTACAAGTATTCAAGGCTCTTCAGAATAAAATACCTGAACACCTGAAAAAAACAGGCAGAAAAACCACTAGCACTGTGTGTCCAGAGCTCTCAGCGGAGCTCCTGTGATTCCTTCACGGAGCGCTCGAGACCTGCCCTGTGACGTGAGCAAACCAGACTGCACAAACCGCCCGCGAGGACACGAACAACCATCAGAGTGAGAAACGCTGACCCACGTCTGCTTGGTTCTTCTGCCTGCAAGGAAGTGATGGAGGTAAAGCTTGCCTTACACGGGCACCCCCCCAGCGAAACTTTCTCTAAACACATTTAACCAATCAATTTTGTAAGTTTCTAGATAGCAGAAATTTTGCCAAAAAACACAAAAAAAAGTGTGATTTTTCCATAGAGCACTATAACTACTCATAGCAGGCAATATTAAACATAATAAAGACTTGTTAATAGTCTGCATTAACTGAACTGTATTTCATAAAAGCTTTCTTGAGCAAACAGCACCATTCAATAAAGACAAAATCTTTCCACTTACTTTTTAGCCTGTTTTAACAAATATCAAGATGCAAAAAACCACACAAATAAGTTATTCAAAAAATAAGAAAAGAAAGCAAGTACTCCAAAATTCCTCCCGCAGGAATAACTGTACAGTTGTGCCAATTCTGTCTCAGGTTCTTCCCATCTAAATTTAGACAACTCGACACTAGTTTATGAGGCTAGTGATTCAGGTTTCCTCTCTTTCCAATGGAAATGAAGAGATTCCTGCAGGAGCAATTCATGATCTCCCAGAGACAGGCAGAGGATCTCCCAGAGACAGCCACCTCTTACACTGACGGCAGAAAGAGTCCACAGAACCCGGGCAAGACTAGACAGAGAACTATTTCGTGGCTACAGCTTGTAGCATAAAGATTGCGAATGGAAAACATTTATTTCTACTCTCTCTTTCACACTGCTAAGAAAGTAAAACCAAGAATCTCCTATCACAACCATTTGTCCTCTATTTCTCACCTACAACGTGACGGTCTACACAGACCACTCCAGCACAGACCCGGCCGACTGACACACAACGCCAACTTCGCAGTGTTTGTTGGTTCAGAAGAGTCCAGGATTCTCACACCTCACTTGTGTTCTCCTGTGCCAGCCCCCGGGGGCCTTTTGTGCTTTCTGACCACCACCGTGGACAGCAGAAGTCCAAGACATACAGATCGGGTCCTAAGTAACCACTAATCCCGACGGCTCTCACACCCAAGTACTTGGCTAACTCGGGACCAAGACTCAGATTTTTGATACTGAACTTCTCCAAGCTCTTAGAAGACTTCAAATATTGCTCTGAACCTGGACCAGTTATCAAACGGGAAAAGGACCAAATGTAAAATTTAAGTTTTGGCTTTGTTACCCAAAATCTGATGTAATAAATTTTGGTTATAACAGTAACTGATTATCATACAGTTTTTACAAAAAACTTCCAAGCTACTAGACACAACACACTTTAGAACTAATGCATTAAATGTAAGCCCTTTAACACTCAAGCTACTTTTAAAATTAAACAGATACATCTAAAGCAGACAGCAAATACGGTAACATTTCATCCGCAAGTTCTTTTCCCAGACTGACTTTTGCTTCACTCTCTTTTTTACGTTCCCACTGGATAACTAATTCAAAAAACCCCAACCTTGTGGGTGCACTCTACCCATCTTCTGCCCCCGTGGAAACACAGTTTTTTTCTATTAAAGCAGATAAGGCAGAACACAGGCTAAGACGATAGACACCAAGAGCACATAGACTCTGCTAACATGCCCTTGATGAAATATTCTCTGCTGGAGAAGCCTTATTTTGAAGAGTTTAGATGATCACAGGGAATGAATGTTACAAGCTAAAGCAGGAGCGAGGTACAAGAGCACCGCTCTCATGCCATTACGGCACTACAGAATGGAGGATGGAAATCATCGGAACAGAATCAGTCATTGACGGAAAACCTTGAAGAAAGCTTTCCAGAAAAAACCTGCTACAAGACTTGTTTAGGGAAAGAAAAAAAGTCTGGAAGGAATGACGGGATACAACGGTCATGAAACGAGAGAAAAGTTGAGACAACCACTTCAAAAACGTTGGGGGTGATTTCAGAATTCATTCCCGCTATCCTAATCATGGAGGGGGCCTTGAAGTGGGCAGAAAGAGCTTACCTAACTTCTCTGTATTTTACACAGTGTGAAAAGTCCTAATGAAAAAGGCTGAGATCTGTTACACTTACTTTTAGAAGGTGAATTCAAAGATTATGACATCAAAGCATCCTTTGAGAGGTGCACAAGCCTTTGCAGAAAAATGTTTTCACCATCTTTATACCATTCAAGAGTAGTTCAGTAACAAAATTTCCTAAATGAGATTATTATCTTCAATTTTTAATTAAAGTCATGCAAAATTAAGTTGGTTTTTTTTTTCTTTTTTTCCAACAGCTGTTTTATTGCCGCAGACACCCAGGTGTTCACCTATTCACACTAAATTATCTTCCAAGAGCCCAAGGGTCACTTTTCAGCAGTTAGCACTGTACAGCCCAAATCATCCTGTCTAGGTCAATGGGTTGACAGAGTATTACTGTAAATAAATGATCATTTTATTTGAAATATAAACTCTTGAAGGCAATGATATTATAGACAACTTAAAGCTGAATTGCCACAAATATTTTTATAAACTAAATTTAAAAAAAGCATACAAGCAGACACCTTTCTAGTTTATATTATTTAATAAGTATAAAAAAGTTAAATATGTTGATATATTTTCCTTAGAAAATACAACAGTTTTAATTTGGGGCAAAAATTAACCTTCTCTAAAGTAACAATTTAGCCATAAAAACTTTCCAGATACTATTAAAACTCAGAAGGAGACAGACTTCTACATCAGTCTTACATTGGCAAAAACTTCTTTAGTTTGTTGCTCGTTATCGTGGATTGAGCTAAAAGATGGCAACTCCTTATCAATGAGTTTTGCAAAATTACAGCTTCAGTACATATGCTCCCAGAATAATAATATTTGCAAAAGATTTTAAGATTGACATGAACAATTCTGAATACACCAGCACTTGCTAAGTTCCTTTCTCAACCAATTACTAAATTAGTCTTTATTTTTTCCATACAAAGGAAGAGGCTCTCCATCACGTACGGCGACGTGTGGGGCAACAACTGATGGAGCTTCTGGACTCCCCACTTAGTGGATGATCAGCCAACGAACAGAGAAATGATTTTTCCCAAAACCAACGAACATGATACTAACCTGATGATACTTTTTGTTATTCCTTAGCATAGAACTGGTAAATGTAAGAAGAAAAAAGGCAAACATCTTTTTTTTTTTTTTGTTGGTAATACCAGGTAACTTGACAGATAAATTGAGCACATGAAGGCAATGAGCATGAAGAGGCCACTAGACACTAGGAAAGAGACTGGACAACCTCTCTGAGCAACCTGCTCTGACTCTTGACTGTCTTCACAGTGTAAAAGTATTTCCTGATGTCCACTAACATTTCAATTACTGGGAATGAAGTTTAATTTCAGATTTGTTATTGTCTTACATGCAGCCACTTCCCTTTAAACTTCTTGCAGATAGCCAAAATCCCAATCCCCCAAAGACTTACATTTCTGCAATATTTGTCAGCAATTCTGCAAAATTCGTTGAGTTTGCTCATCAGTAAGTGCAAGTGTCTGAAAGGCAGGGGTCTAAGACAATTCAGTGAAGATGTTCATTTCCACAACTGCAGAGCCGCCAAACGACGTCTGTGCAACTCTTCAAACTAGACCCTGAAGGTCAACCCTTCTGTTTAGCAACAATTAATTCCACTGCAATCACAAGTTTCATGTACTCTAAAATAAACTAAAAAAATTAAACTTCTCTCACATCTAGGAATGGAAAACTTGAGCTAGTGATCTTGTTTTTCTCAAGGCTGGAGAATGGGAAAACTTCTTCATCTTTGAGAAAAGGGAACTGGACAGTTCAGAGTCTTGTCATGGACTATGGACCCTTCCACACAACTTCAAACGTGACTTCACCTCATTCCTATCAGAAAGCTTTTAATCAAAAGTTACATGCAAGCAGGAAAGAGGCCATGACTCGCTGCAAGATTACCTTGAGCACTGCTTATTCTGACTCAGTCACTTCACAGGCTACAAGGTGTGGGCAACAAAGAACCTTCCATCTGCTCAGAAGACAAAGTATTTCTCCAGGTAGCTGGGTGTGCCGGGTGTGCTCAGACCCAGTCGTGGCAACGAAGGACCAAGGCTCAGCACGGCTAACGGCACCCACATGATGGTCGCAGCCCCAGCACCCAGGAACTGAATGGAACTGCCATCTTGAGGGCTCGCCATGGCTTGACACGGACCATTGAGAAGAATTTAAACAGAGCAACAAGAACACTGTGCCGGAAACACAGAGACAGCCGGTGCTGACAGACCCCACTGAGCTGTAAGTTCATCACTCCAGTGATGCCAAGGCACCATGAAAGCGACGCCTGGCCACTCTCCGTGAGGAGAACTAAGCGCAAACTAACGAAGCCCTTGAGCAGCAGCGTGGCTGGAAGGCCAGCGGGGCCAGCACAGCCCCCGGCCTGCCCCGA
>NW_010144705.1:0-256 GCF_000699245.1 Pterocles gutturalis
GAAGCAAAGGAAAACAAAAGATTTTATTCCTTGCTTCCCAACAACAGGGAACATCAGTGTCCAGCCACTTCAGTGAAGTAGGGCTTCAGTATGCATAGAGGTTCCTCCGGAAGGCAAATGTTGTCATAAGGAATTGCCCCCCTCTGCTCCTTCTTTCTCTTAGGTCTTATTACTAAGCAGACATCATATGGGATGGAATATCCCTTTCTCCAGTTTGGGTCAGCTGTCCTGGCTGTGTCCCCTCCCAACCCCCAGC
>NW_010144705.1:522-1228 GCF_000699245.1 Pterocles gutturalis
GACGGTTCTGGGTAACATGGCATCCTGTGGCCTGTCTGGAAAGGCTGCCAGCATTGTCTCAGAAATGAATCACAAAAGGGACAGATTCCCAGTGTTTTTTCCTTTCCTAAGGACATGCACCAAGATCTTCCCCCAGGGCTGTTATTGCTGCTAACAGGTTCCTCAAGCATTTGAATGAGGCAATTAGGAACGGGGCAATCAGGAAAGCAATGCACCCAGGAATTACCACAGATTGAATCAGTGGACCGGCCACCAGCTCTTAGACATCAAAGGTCCGCTCCAACAAACCAGAAATGTTTGTCAGAGCTCCACCAGGTTCTCCTGACTGTGCTCTACCACCTTCTCCTCAGCCCTGGCAGGGACAGACTTTCATCTGGGCTAAACTGCTAACCTTGCTTTGCAGCAGTGGTTGATTTTATTCCTTTGGCACCAACAGATACAAAGGATTTACCCCAGCACCCCTTGGGTTCTTCCCTCGTGCCTGGGTAGCTGATTCCCTCTGGACATGACAAAGCTGTTCCAGGCAGGGCAGTGTCTTACCCCAGAGGAGACACAGAATCAATCAGGGTGACATCCCCAGGTAGCATGTGTCCCTGGTTCTCTTTGTCTTCTCCATGTGTCCCCTGACCGGGTTGGGAATAGCCTCATCCTTGTGACTGTGGGGAGTGGGTAGCCCCTGATGACGTGCGGAAAACAGACTCCACAA
>NW_010144706.1:0-524 GCF_000699245.1 Pterocles gutturalis
TTCCCCCCAGCAGCCAGTGTGAGGCTGTTGGGGTTTGTGCTGAGGAGAAGCTGATCACACACTGATGGGCAGAGCTGCTGCCAGGACACTCGAGGACTTTACAGCTTCTCTGCTGTGCCCGTGTCTGCAGGGGCAGGAGGAGCTGGGAGGGAGCACAGCCCCAGTGACCAGCCCAGGATTTGACCTCAGGGGTAGGACTGAGACCAAACTGGCCAGTGGTCTGTTCCATCCCATGCCTGGTGTGGCCAGGGGAGAGATGAGGATCTCTCCGGGAGCGTTCTCTCTTCCTGTGGGTCATCTCCCTCTGTGCTGCCCCTCTCTCAGGGTCGTCTCAGACACTCAGGCTCGTATCTCTGTTCTGGGATCGTGGTGTCAGGACTCTTCCTGCTCCGGGATTGTTGGCCAGGAAAGGGCTGAGCCTTGGTCATGGGGAGGTGAGCAGTGTCACTGTGTGTCACTCATTTGTGTGTTTGTATGTATGACTATTATTATTACTTCCAATATTATCATAGTTTAGTTATTAA